>NW_024870514.1:87178-266597 GCF_013358625.1 Macadamia integrifolia | reverse complement strand
TTTTTCACTACGGGAACCCTGCAGAGAGCTCGATTGAGAAGAGGTCGGTAGGGGTTTTTCCGGCTTCTCTGTCGACTCTCTCTTCTCTTGCCACTGTCTCTTTTTTTTATTTTTTTTTCCAGTCCCTGTGAGAACAGAGAACGGGAATGGAGAACAGCGATGGAGGGGTGTTCTCAGTAGGGCCGAAACAAGGAATGGGGGAGAAAATAGGGGGTTGCAGGGAGTGGGAATGGGGGAGAATAGGGAGTTACAAGGAGTAGTGTGGGAGTCACAAGGATGGGTTGTGGGATGAAGTTGTGCTTCAGCAGAGCAAGGGAAGGGATCCTTCGACTCTGATACCAAATTGATGGAGTAGCCTTAAGGAGAAGAGGGAAAATCGCACAAAAGGGGGAAGGGGGATCACACACCACACACAAATTCACTACTCTAAAAATTAAACATTGAGTTATGTAAGCATATAAATGGAAAATAAAAGACTACTCCTACTTAGACTCTAATACTGAAATAAACTCCTACTTAGACTCCAAACATAAACCTACTTCTCTACCTCCTACGTATTCTACTCAAAGACAAATAAAAGACATAATGTAAAACTAACTACTACCAGCCCTTGTTGGATCAAAAACCTAGGCTGGACTGGTTCTTCTTGGCCCTTGGCTTTCATAGTCGGTCCTGCTGGTCCAACCAGGTAGGTGCAACTGTATCTACATCAACTCTTGTCCCTTCATAATCACAATCAAAAAGGTTCTAGAGAATTAGAAACCTCTCCAAGAGTCTCTTGTGCCCCCCCCCCCACCCCGGGTGGAGAAAGGGGAGTGGAAGAATATTAACCCCCCTCACTAGTTGATATCTTAAAAGTTGATGTCTCTACCCAACAACCTGCCTTGTCCAATGGTAGTTATCAACTTCTAGTACGAAAAGGAGAAAAAGTGATTATAGTTCTTGTTCTTTATTCAGGGCTTTATCCATTGAGTCTTTCAACATGCCAAACTCAGTCTGACCTTACTATCCATGAACTCCAGACAGAATCCTAGCTTGGGTTCTTACCATCAGCGAATAGTTCCTAAACTCAAGGTTGACACAGCTAGACTCAACAAAAGGGTCATACCTCCAAAGGTAAGTTAGTTTGCCAGGCTGTATAAAAAAAAAAAAATTCAACCCAAAATTGAGAGTTGATAGAACAAGACATTATTTATGTAATAATTTAATTGTAAAGAAAATTCAATCTACTCAAAAAGGAGATTAAAGAGTCAAACTCAACAAAGAGATTTAAGTCAGTACCTTCATAGGTGTCACATTGTATGTAGAAACACCCGTTATAGGAGCTGAGCTACAATTTTCTGCCATGTAAAATGCAAGAGCACTTTCTCCAGGTTTGACCCTTACCTATACATTATAAAACAAAGTCATTCCAGAGGTTAACCAACATGGATCAACGGCATTTCAGTTGATACGAGATAATACAAAACAGGGACCTCTCTCTGTGTAGGAATAAACTTCCATTGCATCCCATCAGCTACATCAGCATTGAACTGAACCACAAGCTCCCTGTAAGATTTGAAGTACAAGCAAGAATGGTATTTAGTCACTCTCTTGAAGGAAGGAAAATCTAAAAGGGGACCATTTTCCTATCCCAAATTTACACTTCTTTAGATATATGGGAAGCTTTATCTATTACAGAACATTACACTCTAGTGCTTATTCCAACCACATTGAGTTTCCATTCTATTTAAGGTCATACTTTCATCCAGCTACTCTCTTTTCACCTGAATTAACTCAAAAGTAAGTCATTTTTAAATTCTTCAGGACAAAATCCTGCAAAAACTTCAAAGAACAAAATTGAGAGAAAACCTAACTTCTATTAAGAAATCCCTCGAGACGAGTGATCTTGGGAATCAGGCACCTAATTAAATCCACAAGTAACAACTGGACTTTGAGAAGCAAAGAGATTCGAGTTTCAAAATTGCTGAAACCAGCAAAAGAAGAACCCTAGAGAAGAAAGAATGACTGATTTTTGTAAAATTTTATCCAACATAATCATTCTGAGCTTTTTAATCTGTTAGACCTTTCAATATCTTTTATTTGGTGTCTGCCAATCCAAGACTAGTACTTCTTCCATTTACAATAACAATCTAAGCTACAGAATCCCTGGTGCACGACCAAGCACAAGTTTAGCTCGACTCTTTTGTTTCCAAGGGCAAGCAAAAGCAAACAAGCCTTCTTTAAAGACCCTAGAGCTGGCACAGACAAAAACTCAGGATTCAACCAAAGGTCAGCATAAAAAATGAAGGCAAGCCTGATAAGTAGTATGACAAAAATGCAGTGCAGGCCAGAGTTGTCAAGGCATCACCTAGGCAGCAATGCACCCCTTGAGGTCCAAGGCAACCCTTCGCCCTATGTGCCAAAGTGCACAGACCCAAACCCTGATAAACTTGTCCGCATGTTATAAATTTCATCCATTTCTTATCAATTATTATATGCTTCTATAAAATATGATGTTTTGTAATCCTATATTCCATATATACGTTTGACGTATACTGAAAAATAAGGCCTGGGATATAACACATGGCACTTGCCTTGCCAAGGCTTCACCTAGGCCACTTGGTGGCTGGTCACTGCCGTGGGCCACCTTGGAGCCATGACAACTACCATGCAGAGTCTGGAGACTCCTCCAAAGTGCCCAAGTGCCCATAAATGAACAGTACATAATATTTTAGATGCTCAACGAAACATAAGAAATCAACAGAAACCAGCATTGGTATTATCGTGAACATGAAAGGTTACTTGGACACTCCAAGCATTTGAACAGCCCCTGGATAAGGCATAAACTAAATCTCTACCATAAGGATGTCTAATGATGACATTTTTTTTCTGGTAAAGTAATGATGACAAATAAGCATTTCAATACTCATTAGGAATGCACTATAATACATGACATATTAGTACCTCAATACTCGTAAAGATTGTCCAAATATTTCTTCCTAGAGCCATTTGGTGAAAGAATTATAATAGGATGCAGGGATCATCAAAGTTTAGACCTTTGAGCTTTCATTTCAATCTCAAGTTGTTCTGAAAAAAAATTTATTAAGAATTTTCTCACCAACTTCCCATTTTTCAAGAAGATTCTGTGCAGTGAAATTTTAAATATCTCCATTTATATTTCAATCAGGAAATAAAATAAAGGAGAAACTGAGATTTAATTATTGCAAGTGATCTGCATGATGGGGCACCAATGACAATAAGTGCATAGTTGCCCTGAAACCACAGTGAACATAAATCCCAATTAGATAAAAGCCATATGACGAGACCATAGGGAAACCAGAATCTAGATTGTAGCATAGTACAATGCTCAGATAAGGTTGAAAAGGAAATATTAGTCAATATGATCCACCAACTAATAAAAACAGCAATAAAAAACAGCAATCCCTTCTGGGGAGGAAATTGAAAAAGCAGAAGCAAAAGTGGCTCAAACAGACCATCTTTGGGTTTTTGTTTCCCTTCAATTTCCTTTTCCTTTTTGTTTAAGTTCTTAACTAGTTCTGTTTTATTAAATCTAGAACTAAGGAAAGTAGCAGTCATAGTTTATTTATTGATCAAGTTGGAATTCAAAACTAAATCTACATAGAGGGGTTGGGTTGGGACACCCAAAATAGAAATTAAGTGCCTAGGTTATTGAACTATTTAAGATTGCATCAAGATCCATCTCTTCCATCCCATATTGTTGCTGTTATTCCATGGCTATCACCTGCTCGGTGCTACTTTGAAATTCTGTCATTGGTTTTCTTCAAGCTTGGACATGTGAGTTTCCAATCTACATCTCTATTTGATGTAGATCACATGGCTAGTTTGAGGTACACTAGAAGAAAGAACCAGCCCAAGAATCCAATTGATCCTAGACTGGTTCTAGGCTGGACCAGCGAGTAAAAGCTTCAAGAATCTTCCTACCATATTTTGACTCTAATCAAAACTTGGCCAACAAGGAAGAGAAAATGTGACGACCCAAGAATACAGCAAGTACCAGACCCACCTGGGAGATTGGTGAGGTATCCCCACCAAGAATACGGCAAGTACCAGGGGGTTTGGGAGATCGGTGAAGGTATGCAAACTTTAGTCCCACATCGCCTAGGGAGAGATTACTGGGCTAGTTAATAACCTCTAGCCTCCTTAACATGGCATAACGCGTTTTAAAGCCTTGAGGCCCATGGCCCAAAGAGGACAATATTGTGCAAGCTTAATGAGGCCGGGGCGTTACAGAAAAGCCTTCCACCGATTCTGTTTTAGGGTTTTTTTTTTTTTTTTTTTTTTTTTTGGTCTTATTCTTAGGACTTGGGCAGAAAGACAAAGAAGATCACTGCTCTTCTAGAAGCCTTGATTTGTTCCCAATTAGTTCCTATTTCTTGTCAAGCAAACTACTTTTTCAGTTCAGGAAAGTCTTAGTTGGGAAGTAGTTTCCTTTTCCCTGTTAGTTTCCTTTTATTATTTGTTTCGTTTTCTGTTACTTGCTTTTTTGTATCAGTCTCCTATTTTGTAAAGGCAAACTAAGCCTACATAAAGAGGATCAATTGTAAGCCTTGTTCAAAATTTAAATCAATAAAATTTTGGGACGTTTTCTTGCCAAACCTCGTCTGAGAGAGACCAAGAGGTCGGCTGAGTGAGCTGAGGATGAGAGACTCATCACCTCAGATAGCCACCCCCTTTCCATCCACTCCATCGATTCCCCCACCTTCCCTCTTCTAGTTCTTCTGTTTGCTGAGTATTGAGAGGACTATTAAGCTGTGTTTTGGAGGCTGTTTCAAGGGAGAAACCATACCTTTCTTACTGCTGCTGTACTGAGACATAAAAGGACCTGTGACAGCCTTGAAAGGAGAATTCTGGGCTGAGATCGACCTCCATATTTCCCTGTTCCTTGGCCTTCTTCAGTCCACCTTTTAAGGACTTCAAAGGGTCCATTCATGGACCGCTCGACCACGTTTCCTTGGTCTATCAAGACCTGAGTGTTGAGTTCTCAATTTTTCTACATTAGAGTTCCCTGATTTTCAAGAAGTTCAGGATATTTGCAATCAGCCATCAACTCAGACTGGGTTTACCAAAAAGTTAGAAACTCAGGCTGGGACTTTGAGGTTTTATTAGGCTTATCATCCACTACATTCAACCTCAGTTTCAGCCCTTGCTGGGAAGTGGTTTGTACGTTTTAAGTTTTCTCTAATCTGTCCTATTTTCCCAGATATAAGATTTCTATATTCTGTCCAGTTTGTTAGATCTGTGTTCTGGGAATTATATTCTCATATTAGGTCTTCTGTGACTAATTGTAGTGTGACTATTTCATCAGTACTGGAGGGTTGTCTAATTTTTATTGCTATACTATTTACCCTAGCCGAGAGGCTTCTTTATTGTTGTTGTTCAGGTGTATCAGCAGTACTGTGTTGGAGTTGTGTTTCTTGGGGTTGAGACTTTGTATTCAGCCTTACATTACTATTTCTTGAATAATTTCCTTAGATACTATCATTGTTCTCATTGAAATATTGTATTCATGAAAAGATTCATAAGAAACCTCCCACTTTGAGAACTAGCCCTGCAACAGAATACCAAGATATCCAAAAGCACACATTGAATGTGATTAAAAACCACAGGAAGACAAGGGAATCTCAAGTCATTTAATCACTTCCCTGAACCTATATCCTCCAGAATACAAACAAAACACAGAAAATAAATGCAAACTAGCCCAAGGAAAATATAATAGAAAAATCCTAGTTCCATCATTTGTTCCTAAATACAGAGAACAGTAGAACATCAGCTGGGGAAAAAGCAAAATCATTTAGGATTACCAAAAACACACCTCTCAGTAGTTGTTCCATCTTTAGCATGCCGAGCAATCTTTTCCTCAACACTCTACAAGTGATGAAGGGTGATTTAAGAGAGAGAAACAAAAGGAACAATTAAACGAACTTCGTATTAGAAGGAAGACAAAACCCAAGAAATCCTATCATACCTCGCGTCGTTGAACAGTACCCCCATACCCAGTAGCTTGGCAAAACCTTCTATAGAGAGGAACAGCAGCATAAGTAGCGCCCACCATGGCAAAAACCAGTGCCGTTAGATAGATTAGAATCTTATTTGATTTCCGTTCTGTTGCGGTCTGAGTGACATAGAGCCGCCGAAAACCAATTAATGAAGAGGATGCATCGAAACTACGAGATGTGGAGGCGAGATTGAATTGAGAAACCAGAGAACGACGATACCCATGAGCAGTTTTTCCGTCATTGAAATCGGCCAGACGACGATACCCATGAAGGGTTCTTCTGTTACTGAAATTGGCCAATTGGAGATCTCCTCTAGCTTCACTGAGACGAGAATTAAAATAAATTTTAAGTATTGAATGGTTAGATTCTCAGTATTTCTCTTCTTCAGGGTAATCATAATAGCAAGTTACCTGAACTCGAAGGGAGCAGCTCGTAAATTCTTCAAGGAAGGCAAGAGATTGATCTTCCTAGAAAGCCTAGACCAGATCATGTCGCCTGTAAAGATTGAACGTCAGAACACCCAGTAGCATTTGGAACCAAAGAGAGAGAGAGAGCGCCTTCGATAGCTGACTGCTCACCTACACGGCTACACCTCTTCCATTGGTATTGTGTTTCTTATTTTGACGAAAGAGAAAGTTCTCTCTCAATCAGCTCGACGTACGTGAACGCTTCACCGTGTTTTTTTTTTCCCCCACAAAAACACACAAATTATTCCTTATAATTTTAAACAATGGCCAGCGTGTAGGTGAAGAGAGCATATCAAGTCCTCATAGGGAACCATTTTCGTACAGGATTGATTCGCACAGATGGAATCCACCCAAAATCAACTCTGTGGTGGATTCCATTTGTGTGGATTAGCTTGTATGAGAATGGTTTTCATACAAGGAACTAAACTTGGCTGCAACCCAGGCTGTAGCCAAGTAGTTGCAACCCCTAGTGCTAGCCAGGAGAATGGAATCTTAGGGGTAGGGGTGAAAAAATTCACCCAATGTGGGTATTTTCAAACCTGCCCTTGGGATTCCATTCCCTTAGCTACTACCATGGGGTTGTAGCTACTTGGCTATAACACAAACAGCAGCAAAATTTTTTCCTTCTACAAGAACCTGATCCACATCCTTGGGATTCCTTTTTCATTATCCATGGCTCTCGAAAACTCAGTCTTTTCTTAAAACTTTAGAAAATCAACTCACATGCATCCAATTCAATTGGAGTGGGATAGGATGGTTATATGGGCATGGCTAAAAAAAAAAGGTCGCCCATTCGAAGTCCACCTAAAAATTTTAGGACTTCGGCTAGGCATTTCAGCATGGGTTTCGTTATAGGTTGAATCCGACCAGGCTTGGCCAGCCCTACCCTATGATACTATATAACTGCGATATGTGAAAGTTTTTCCTCACCCACCACTGTGATTTCATTGTTACTTTCCATTTTTATTGATGAAGGTTGGAAATACCATTTCCAATATTATAAGAGTCATGTCCAAATGCCAAAAACCATTAGTTAAGAGAAGATCTTTATATATATATATATATATATATTGTTAACCAAGGTGTCCGGGCTTGTTTACGCACACCTCGACTAATCCTCAGGAAGACTAGCACAGAAAAATGTATTCTTTCACATTTTTTTGTTATATATATATGCAAATGTTTGCAAGAAAGGGCATGGATTAAGTATTATAATTAAATTTAGAGGAAATTATACTCCCCTTTCCTGAACTTTGGTTTAATATCACGTTCACCTACGTACTTTCATATATCAACACGGTTCTTCAGTTTGAAGATTCTATCAAACGACCCTAAAGTGAATACCGGTGTTAAACTAGCCTGCAAAAAGACCAACTGACCCTTCGACGTCCCATTTGCCGCTCTCTGTGGACAATTCGAGCTGGAACATATGCAAGCAATGCAAGAAAGGCGACCTGACGAGCAGAAAAAGCATCAGAGTCAGTTGAACGATCACAATCAGTTTCATCAAAATGTGATAGTGATGAGAAATGGCGATCGGGTGGACAACTCTGAGCCCTTGTGGATCACCACAGCACGGCGTCCATGGGATCCTCCATCCGCTGAAAGCAGCAGGATTAGAGCCTTCTGTACTGGAAGAAAACTCAGGGATCGACTCGACTTCCCTATTCATAGAGTGTTCGTCTTCCCTTTCCTTTGTTGCATCCAGAGTCCAGACGGCTTTCGAGGTTGTCTCTGTACTTTGCGCTGTTCAAGATGACAATAACCAGCGAAAATGTTCCCATTGAACCCTCCAAGCTCAAGGTTTGCTGGTAAATTACTTAATATTTGTTACTATGGATTTCAATTAGATCTTTCATTGTGGTTTCGCTGATGGGCTTTTGATCCTTTTGGAAATTTGCATTGCGTAGGTTAATTTTTTGGGTCTTTTGGGATTTCAAATCGAAAATGGGAAAATTATTTGTGTGTTTATGATTTTGGTCTATGGATATTGGGGAAATAGTGATCTTTTTCGACGATGTCATGTTTAGATGTCTCATTGAGCCCAAAATTTTGTTTAAATGATCTCTGGAATAGATATGACAATGGCAACTACAACATTGCTTGATCCATTATTATCTCCCAGATTGGAGCACATAAGCCCACCATTATCTCCCAGGTCGGCGGGTTAGGGCTGCGGATTGGAGCAATCAAGAAGGGGCACCGACTATGGTAGCAGAAGGGAGTGTGGGTAGTAGTGATTTCAGCAATCAACTGTTGACCGGCGAGCTAGGGATTAAGATTTCATTCATATGCAAGGATAATTTGGGGAGAAAATTAGCCACTTCAGTGATGATGTTATCACTTGACTGGGATATCTACCAGGAAGGGTAGGGTCTTGATATTTATGAAAGTTCGTGGGAACTTAATATTAAGCCAAAGTTTGGGGAGAGGAATGTAATTTACATACAATATTTATTTTAATATATTAAACATATGCATAATCAGATTAAAAGGAAATTTTGTGTAAGAAAATGACAAAATACATGGCCAAGCTTGATCTGCCCTAAGCCTGGTAGGTTAAGGTTTAGGTTGAAATATCCCAACCAGACCTCGGGTTGGGTTGGATCTAAGCTGAGGAGCATTGGGAATCTCAGGCTGAGTTTGGGTTTAAAAAGCCTAGCCTGGTTGCATCGTTAATATAGACACATTTAAAACAGCTTAAAAATTAAATGAGGGGTCGGAAATCTTATCCAACATTCCTAAAATGACAAAAAATTGGGAAATACAAAATATAAGTTTGGCCTACTGAACAATAATGGTCAGTTTATTTATTTATTTATTTTTAATAAGAAATGGTCAGTTTATCTATGATTAATAAGATTGCTAGAGTATGTTCTTGGCATTTGATCTCCATTTTTAGTACTTGTAATACTTTAGATCATAGTTTTGTTGAGTGTCTATATTCGCCCATTGTTAGCATATCTAAAAATGATTGTTTATGAGCATTACCCTACATTGAGGAAGTTAAGGAAGTTGTGTTATCAATGGGGTTGGTAGTCTAGTGGTGAAAATGCCATCAGCCCATCACCACTCGAGTCCACTTGCCATTCGGGGGCTTGTCCTGGGGCTATGATCACTACCATGGAGCACCCTTTTTTCATTACCGAAAAAAAAAAAAGGAAGTCACTTTTTGGTATTAATCACACATTGTTAGGTCTAGTTCTAAACAAAGATAATGAAAATAGTCGGATGAGTTTCAACCTATAAGTTTGTGTATTGCTGCATATAACATAATCTCAAAACTTTTAGCGAAAAGTTTGCAAAGGCTATTGGTAGAATTATTTACCTTTTTCAATCTGCATTTATAAAGGGTGGGAAAAGAATTGATAAAATAATTATCGCTCGTGAAATCTTCAATGAAAAATATAAGGATTAAACAGAGGTAAGCAGTGTTAAGTTGGGAATCTAAGGCTTATGATCGTCCGAAGTGGAGTTTTATTTGTTCTATTTTTGAATTCTTAGGTTTCTTTATTCATTCGTGTGATCCTGTCAGCTATTTGCCCTCTTTTATCAGTTATTCAATCAAACTAAAGTGAGGAGCTTTTGATTTTTTCTTTTTTATCTTTTGAGCCATCTTGAGGGATCTGTGAAGGATGGCCTCTAAGTCTATATCTTTTTATCTTTGGAAGGGAAGGTCTATTTCTTTTATTAGCTATTTATAAGGACCTAAATTTTTTTTGAGGAATTAAAATTGCAAGATCTGCTTCAGAGATTAAACATTTATTTTTTTACCGATGACACATTCATATTTTGCTAAGCTAATATGGATGATATTAATACCATCAAGGAAATCCTCCATCTTTTGAGGATCTTGATGGGTTGACCATAAATAGTAATGAAAGTAAATTATTTTTCCGTAAAAATACACTATCCAGCTTGGTATGACTGCGATGTCGTCATCCTCTCACTATTAAGGTCCATAAAGTTCAGAATAGATGGCAATTTGGAAGGCTTCCATGCTCTCCCAGGCAGGGAAATCAATCTTAATCAAACTTGTACTTGGATCTATGCCAACCTATTTGTGCCTTGTTTCGTGCTCCCAAAGACAAATTGTTATACCTTGAATTTCGCTAGTGCTCGGTTTTCAGAGAGGATAATCTAAAGAATGTAAGAAGATTTCTTTAATACCATGGTCCCAAACATGTAAATCTAAGAGTTGTGATGGATTAGGCTTTAGATTGAGTACCATTTTTAATAAATAACTTCTTATTCGACTTGGTTGGAGCTTATTATCTATTCCATCTTCTCTTTGGGGAAAAGATTCCAAAGGCCAAATAGTTCCCTTCGGATAATCTTATTCATCATAATTTTAATTGTTAAGTTTGTCTCGAATTCTTGACCTGTTTTGAAGATTGATGCGATCCGATATATTTTGGTGGCGATCCGAATGAAAAATTTTCTGAGATCTGTGATGGAAGCAGAGGGGTTGGGCCGATAGCCCCAAAGCCCGGAGCCTATCACTGATCTCGTATGGGGGTGCGGGGGCTACGCCCCTGCGGTATGGTTAGACCGGATCGACCGTGACCCGATGGGTCAACCCACGATTTGGAGTATATATAATGTACTGTTGCTTGTTGAGATAGTCATTGTATTTTGGGGTTTTTTGGAGCTAAGGTTTCAGGCCGAGTTTTTCCTCACCGTTATTAGGGTGTAATTTCTCATCTGCATAGTGAATCATCTTCTTCTTCGCCCGAGGACGTAGCATACCACCCTGGTGTGTGAACCTCGTTAAATCTCTGTGTCATACGGATCTATTGTCTCTTTATTATTCGTATTTCTTAGTGTTTGATCTTACATTAATTCTAAAAGAGGATTTTGGGTTTGAATAGTAATTTTAATATATTCATCTCCTAACGCTAAGAGGTATGGTTTGTTGGAAGATAGGAACCGGAGATTCCATTAATATATGGAAGGATCCTTGGATTCCTCGTTGGAACCAAATTTTTATTGGGACGGTGATAAATGCAATTTCATCATTTCAACGTGTATCTAAGCTTATCATTGGTAAGAATTGGAATATTCCATTGATTTCTTCATTATTTACCACTGACATAGCCTGTTCTAATAACTAAAATCCTGCTAGCGAGTTCTATATATGCTGATTTTTTGTTTTGCACCCTTACTCGGAATGGAGATTTAACTACTAAGGTTGCTGCCATGATTCTCAGTTCTTCCACTCATCTCATGAATCAAGTGTAGGCACATCACTACCAGAGGAAATCCAAAATGCTTCCTTTTCCACCGATGATACTAGTGTTCTTTGTTCGAAATTTGAAAACCACTTCACTCGCTTGGCACAGGTAAGACCGTAAGACTACGTTGTTGCCCTCTCAGATCTTATAATAGCGGGAGCCTTATGCATTGAGTAGCTCTTCTTTTATATTTGTGTTTTAGTTCAATAGAAAAAGAAATTTTGATTGCCATTTATTTTTATAATGTATTTTCTCTAAAAAGATGTGCGCAGCAGGGATATTAAGGTTGAGATCAGAGTACCTCCAACTCTCCAAGGCGCAACCATATGCGCTCTCCTATATAATTCATTAGGGCCAAGTTCATTACTCAAAAGATAAATCCTTCACTGTTTTTTCAATCAAGTGTTACCTTTCTGTGGAATTCTAGGAACCAATGTTTGATATCTCACTAAAGACCAAGGAGCAAAGCCATAAAAGGTGATGGCTAATATCAATAGGTGGACCATTGATCAGAACCTCTCTGTAGATTTCTTTGTTTCTTTGATACAAATTCATCACCAGTCTCTTCTTCCATGCCTATGAATGACTACCTTAAGCTTGCATGACCTGGATATGTTACAGTTATCTATGATGGAAGATTTATTAAGAAGACCAATTAATACAAAGGGCATCAGTCATCGTTTTTAATAAAAATATTATTGTTGTTTGTATGATTATTATTTTTATTTATTTATTTTTTTTTTTTTTTTTGGCTTTTATGAATTTTGAGTATGCAAGGAATGCTTAATGGGCAAGGGCACAGGAAATATTCATGGGATTGCAAAAGGCAAAGTCTTTAAGCATCTATTGCCTCAATATTTGGATTGATCGAGGAGCTAGCCCGAGCGGCTCAGAACTATCATCAGTGGCCATGGGAGGTGTTTCCTGTTTTGTTAGATATTAAATCCAGGGACAATCTGTCCAAAAAGAAAATAAAAATCCAGGGACAAGAGTTCATAGTTCAATTAGGCTCATTCATATTCAAATCAGCAATCACCTAATTTTTGAGCACTCAACAAGTTACACCAGAGGGGTCAAAAGTTGTACTCAGGGTAATCTCACCCAGAACGGTTAAAGAATGGAAAATAAAAAGTTAGTGAAGGTACCTTTTATTATGCCTATTGTTCTGTGTGTATTGTTGTACACGATTTCATTTGCTTCCGACATCTTCAAACTATTATTATTTTCCTTTCCTGCTTTTCCCTTCCCTACCTGGAAGATTGAGGTGATTATTCTCTAATCACATAGATTAGTAATGTTCATTGAATTGCTAGTAAGACCATACACAATGACAATAGGTCAGGGCTTTGTTGGTTCAGGTGATACCTAGACAGAAAAATTCAAACCTGTTTAGTTGTTGTTGAAACTTGACCACTGCAGTGCGTGTGATTAGATAAATGACAAGAACAATGCTGAAGGGAAACATACGCTAGTGAGTAATGACCATATAAACTAGAATATTACCTAAAACTGATCAGGCCTTACCAAACCCATCCATTGCCATGTCAGAAATAAGGAGTTCAAAGCTCTATATGAGCATGTAAAACAGTCATCACTATTGAAAGGAAACAGAAACAAATGAGCAAATTTGTTCTACAGAGAACAGGTCCACTCAAGTATCGAGCTAAAAGTAAATTGTTCGTTTGCTACTGCTGGCATCTACATTGTAGGTTCAGTTTGTATCACAAGAGTCGCACTCAAATCACCAACATCAACTGCCTTCACTTGGCAAGCATCATCCTCACAAACTCCTGGTAATCAACCTGGCCATCACCGTCCACATCTGCTTCCCGGATCATCTCGTCCACTTCCTCATCTGTCAATTTCTCTCCCAGATTTGTCATTACATGCCGCAGCTGTTCAAATAGAAAACCACAAAGACAAGAACATACTCATTAGCAAAAGATTGCTTTGCCACATATCCCCCAAGTTATTCTTTCTGTACTTCCAAAGGTCATGTGGCAAAAAGAGAGCCATCTCCTCTACCTGTTGGCTCCAAAGAACTAAAAGGATAATTCTCTCTTCATGAGGGAAGGTCTATATTTGTCTTGTAACCCCCCAAATGGTTGAAAATTTAACAGTTCCAATGTACCAGAATGCACTTCTCCAGAGCAAACAGATTTTAGTTACAAACATGAGAAAGACACTTCCACAAACAGCCTTACCTCTGCAGCTGAGATGTAACCATTTTGGTCCTTGTCAAAGACCTTGAAGGCTTCCTTCAATTCTTCCTCAGAATCAGTGTCCTTGAAGAATATAAAAGAATATTAGTAAACACAAGAATATTCATAGAACCAGGCAAAAATTTCCAAGCTGTTCTTATTATATATGACAGTCAATGATCTGAGACATTAAGATGATCATTGGTTATCGTAATAAAGCCTGATCTCTGCCTTGCAGCTCAACCACAAGAGACTGAGCTACTCCCCTATGCCTTTTTCTCCCTGTGCAGACTTGTTTAAAGCTCCACAAAAGGCAGGAAAAAGGAAGCTAAGATAACAGGTCATACACAGAATATATTACCAATACAAAAACCCCATATATTCTCAGACCTTAAACATGCATTTCCCAGTTATTAAAGGCATGAAAAAGTTTGCACAGAGGGTGGGAGCATAAGCAACCATGGTATTCCCAACCGGATACTTTACAGGGGATTTAGCCAGCACATGCCGTAAACCAAGTTAACCAACATACTAATTCTGCAGCTTTGGGGATTTCCCACCATAATAAAATTAGATACTACGAAAATGTGCAAAGGAAAAAAAGTTGGCGAAAGCAGAATCCAAAAAGAGGTGTGCCCAGAACAAAATACCAAATGCAATTCAGCTAGCAAGTTATGAACATTATGTAATAACTGAATTACAAGACGGGCACATTTGGTAAACTTGAACCAAGCAAAACATTGACCAGCAGTAACATGTCCCAAAAGCACAAAATCCATGTAGAAAACAATAGCTTGAACCTAGATATGCTGGGGTAAACGTATTGTTAATTATAATCACCTTCATTTTCCGTGCCATCAAATTCAAGAACTCAGGGAAATCAATTGTTCCATTTTGATCAGCATCAACCTCATTGATCATATCCTGGAGTTCAGCTTCAGTTGGATTTTGCCCCAATGATCTCATCACGGTACCCAACTCTTTGGTAGTGATGCAACCTATAAAATGGATTTGTATGTTAGCAAAGAGAACACTGAGACAACAGATCATAGCTTTTTTTTTTTTTTTGCTGAAACAGATCATGCATTTTACAGCAAGTGAACATTACCACCAATATTACAGAAATATTAAAGCCAGATCACATGCTACTTGCAAGAATAGAAAATCCAGTCTAGCTAGAAATGACACCAATCCTAAACAGGTAGACAAAGGATAAGGTATTTCCAGTTAAAAAAAATGAACCTACAGTGCCTGAACACACTAAAATATTCACTAGCAGTTGTTATAATGGTAAAATTCATTCACGTTACTTAGATATTGAAAACTGACTTTCAAAACAAGAACAACTCCAATAGCCAATGCAGAGAGTCAAGAACACCACCACCAGCAAGCTGCGTTCCTTAACAAGCAATGGTCTAATAAACACATGGAAAATCTGGCACATGTCAAATAAAAACCGAAAAAATCTTGGAAGGTTCTTTGTAATCCAACAAATTTATTTTCTTAATAAATGTATGCGTATAATTAATTAATCCTATCGGAGATAAAATGATAGATCTACACCCTGGTGCATGCATGCACAAAAACTAAATATTCAAAAAAAAGTCTTTGACTTCCATTTTCTAGAACCCAATGTAATCATAGGTGCCAGCATCATAAATCCTAATTTCATTGTTGTGAGAATGCCATAATGTGAACGCACATGAAGCTGGTACTAAAATAACTTCAAAAGAACATAGGCCACTATAGGAAGGTTGTATCCATTGTTGAAGGTTAAATAAGGGGGAAAAAGAGAAAAAATTGCACAATTATTAACCTATTGTTTGCTCAAGGGGTAAGCAATTTGATTGATCATTAGAAATGTATAATTCAACTAGGCACATTGAGATACTCGACATAATTTGATAGATAAGTGATTACAGAACCATAAATCAAGGGAAAGGATACAATAAATCCATGTTTTTCTGCCAACAGAAAGAAGTATAAAAAAGGAAAGGGAAGAAAGTGACTGAAACCAATTTGTATTTTCCCAACTTGATCCGTGTGAGCCAGACATCCAGTATGTCATCCCAAGAAATAGCTTCAGCAACAATGGAAGTTTCAAAGTTTTCTTTAGAGAATAGCATACAGAGTTTTCAAGGTAGATTCACCTTTATACTACAGTATATTATGCCAAGAGATGCTGAAATTTCAAAAACTGAAAGAACGACTCAAACCATAACCCAGCACCAGGAGACATTAAACAAAATCTGAAAACGAGGAATTTAATCAATGCTCCAGGAATAACAGAATCAAAAGACAGTTCTCTATCTACACCAGAACCAAAGCATCTACGTAAACAGACATAAGGGATCCTCTCCCCAGTCGCCACCTCCCCCCCCCCCTCCCAAAAAATAATAAATAAATAAATAAACAAAAACAAAAGATAATGATATCTTTGCATCATGGGAAGAAAGAACCACAAGCCAACCCCCTTGAACAACAAAGGAAATGTTTCTCCTATAAAATTTTCATCGAATGAAATGAGAATGGCACCGGCTGTCAAGAATATAAATCAAACCATAAGCAGAAATGTATGCATCGCAGCCCCACCGCACAAAAATAACAGCAAATAAATAGAGAAATTGATCTGATCTGTCATGAATATAAATCAAATCATAAGATCTTGATCTGTCACGCGTTAAACTTCAGATCCAGAATCATCCACAATACAACTAATATTACAGAAAACAGACAGTCGACATATCATAAAGCACACGTTCACATAAAGAACGATCAATCAAAGCAAAATAAGTACGGTAAAACGCTCGACACATCGATCTAGATGCAATTTGCAGACTTCAAATAAGTAAAAAAGGAATCTCAGAAACCATAAATTTAAACAAAACAGCAACTAAAACAAACAAATCACCAGCATTTCCGTTCAAAATCAAGATCTCTTAATAAACACAGTTATCCAGTCAAATCAACACAGAAAAACAGTAACCAAATACAATTAACATTCTAGGGTTTCAATAAGCAAAAAAAACGAGACTCAAAGCTCAAATGAGGAGAGGATACAATAAAAGAAGAGAAAGCAAAAGTGTATGGAATGAAATATACCATCTCCATCCTTATCGAATAGGCTGAAAGCTTCCTTGAACTCCGAGATCTGCTCTTCTGTGAGTTGCTCTGCCATTAACGCTTCTGTTCTATTCACTCAAACAACGAGAACGGAGAAAACCAGAGACAAAGTGCGAGGTCTTGCTCTGGGTCTTGTTTCGTAATATATCTGCAACTCCCTCCAATTGTTAGCCAAGCCCTCACCATTTATAGTCCTCTCGATTACGCAAGAACACGTCGACCACACGGCGAATCAGAATCCGTCATCAGACGGTGGAGAATCATTAAAGTAGAGCATTATGGTGAGGACGTGGGGTCCCAAATTTTAATTTTGTAACCGAAGGAAGAAATGGATAGTGGGGCCCAGTATTCAACGGTTGGAGATTGACTAGTCGTCGTAGTCCATTATTCCATTTCCATCGTGTAGAAGCCTGACTGATTTGCCCTTGAACCTTCTGTTTCCCCAAAAATGCCATTGCTTAGGGACGAACGCGGGCTTGGCGGCTTGGCGACTTGGCATCTACAATAATAGCATACATGATAGATTATAGAAAGCGGGATCTTAGGAACAGGTGTCAAAATGATCCTGACCGTTCAAATATCAATAATTAAATCCAATTGGAACCACGTCAAAATAAATTATACACGAGTCAATTACTTACGATTTGGTTCAATTACTGATTTTATTGGTTTGATTCTACTTTTCGGTTTCAATCCTGGTTCAGTATAGACACCGTTAGAAGAAACAGCGGTTACCTTGAAGGGGTAGTTTCGACCATTTAAGAGTGCGTTCTGTTTGACCGTCAAACGAGACTTACCTGTTAGTTTCCGAATTTGTAATGAGATTTTAACGTATCTTAACGCATGGATCCAAGGAGGTACCAATCCAACGGTTCCAAGCAAGGAGGACAGTGAGACAATTCAATGCCAAGGGGTGTGAAATGGACCGGACCTAGAACCTGGTCGTCTATTTTTTTTTTTTTTGGTTCAGGTTCAAGGGCCTATTACATGGCAGATCCACATAGGAGCAAAGGGCAAACCCCTAGAGGAGTTAACAAGGGCCCAAGGCTAGACTCTTGAAAAATTAATGCAAATCGATGCACTTGAGAGGAATTGATCAAGTGACCAACCCTGAGAAAAAACTCCATTGAACATTGCAATCAGGCCAAGGCGTGTGCAAATTTTTGGTAAAAAATTTCATTATCGATAAACTGAAACCTGATTTTTCTAGTTTTTAGTGCTCACCCAATTCTCCTTGGTGCATTTCTTACATCCTTTCTGATTGCTTGAATTTCATTTTTAGGTTCAATGTGATATATTTTCACCTTGTTTATCAAGAAGGAAATTTTATTGTCGATGTAGTTATGAACTCCATTTGTAAAGTTATAATCATTAGTTTTTTGTTATTTGGAATCACTGTCCCTCTCCCTCTCCCTCTCCCTCTCCCTCTTGGCTCCATGATCCATTGAGATTGAACCTTGTGTTGTATCAATCGTTTTGTTTATTGAAATTGTCAACCTCATTCAGTTGTGATAAGGCTGAATTTGTTGTATTTATATGAATAGGTTATCCATGCCACTCCCCATTAAGGGTGTCAACTGGTATAATATTCGATCATGTACAACAAGCCAAGAGTCAATATTCAATCTATATTGAACCAAGAAAAATGTCCACATTTTAATACCAATACCATATTGTCTTGATACAAATTTTATTCAGGTATGAATATGTTCGTACTATTTCAAAACAATTTTTTTTTTTCATTTTTTGACATTTATGTATTATAGTTTTCGGTATGATGTTTTAGTATTTTGATACAATTCAATACATACCAAACAAGTTTTGTCTAGAAAAACCAGAACCATATCAAATCAAGATAGATACTATTTTGTCATATCAAAACACACCAAATCTCCTTCAATATGATTTCGGACTTTCGATACAATTTTAGTATCAGTATACAATACTGAATTGACACCCTTACATCTAAGGATGTGAATTTGAAACCGAAACTGTTTACCAAAATTGAATCAAGCCATTTACATCAAAATTGAAAAACCGCTTAGTAAATGGTTTGGTTATGGTTTCCAGTTTCAGACCGATTAGCTAAACAGGTTGAAACCGAACCGATCTATTTAACCCGTGGTTTCAAATCGAACCATTTAAACCGTCAAAACCGATCTGATTAACTTGTTTAAAGATTAAATAAGGTGGTTGCAAATTATCATTAGTATCTTATTTGATTCAAAGATTGAGTGCTGCAAGCCTGCAAATAATTCTAGAGGTAACTTGCTCATTGTTTGGAATGCCAATTAAATTAATCTAACTCACTAAGTAGAATGTATACTCATAAAAATGCAATTTTCGCTCATATCATGACATATTAAATATATATTTTTCAATATTATAACACATTATTTGGGAGGAAGGAGGAAGGAGGAAGGAGGGAGGAGGGAAGAGGGAGGAGGGACGAGGAAGGAAGGAGAAGAAGAAAATCTCTACTATAAGCATTACTTACTTACTTATTAGATGCGCTTGAGACTATTTTCTATCAAAATATTTTTTTTTTCTTAGTTGTTTGATTGTTTTAACAAAACATAATGGTTGCATTTCACATTTTTAAGATTGAATCGTTTGTCATCAAAAGTAAATTTTAGTAAACATGTGAATAAACTAGCAAAACCGATTGCTAACCGTTTAGAAATCGTATGGAATAAACCAAAATCGAAACCTTTTAAAACCATGAAATCGAAACCGTTCAAAAACCATGGAAACTGAAACCGTTTACTAAATGGTTAGGGTTTCAGAAAGTGCAACCGTTTAATAAATGGTACAGTTATATTTTCATCCAAAATATATGTGAACCGAACCAAACCAAACCATTTAAATCAAAACCGAACCAATTAATACCCTTACTTACATCTCCATGATAGTTTCATAGAAGATGCAAACTCTATATGACATTAGTCTTCTTGAAGTCATATAAGAAAATGAAATTGGGTCCTAAAGAAGCTTCAATGAATGTGTACATGGACCAACATTTCACATTTTCCTCCAATGAAACCGCCCCCACTCTTGACTTGGAAGAATCTTATCAAGGTCTTAAACCTCCCACAGCTTGCACTGATGGTGAAAGGATTGAGCCTGAGAGGTGGGGGTATTCTCCCTTGAAACATCTTCGTTTCTAATGGGTTACTTCCTCAAAGCTTGAACAGATCAAAGTTCCTACAAAATGATTTCTATTATTTATCTTTTTATTTATTTACTTATTTTATTAGGTTCATGGTTCGCATTTGTAGACTCTTCTATTTTTTTCCTTTTCGTTGGTCGGGGGATCGTACACATTTAAGGGCAAAATAGGAAGAGAAAGTAAAGAATTGTCGTTGTTTTATTATTATTATAGAGAGCAATTTCCACGATTCATCTAATGAGGGGTGGAATTTTGGAATAAAAATTCCACATGAGTGGTCTAATGTTTCTAGAACACGGATTGTCTTACATGGTCAATGGATAAAAACATTTTTCTATATTTTATTATTATTATTATTTTCAGAAAAAGACTAAATTATATGTATTGAAATAGAATTATTGTACATAAATTATAGACTAATAGTGTCTTTACCCAAAAAAGGGAGGAAATCTATAGGTGACAACAGATGAGGTTAGATCCACCAAAAAAAAATGTGGTTAGGTAGTAGGCTCCACCCATTGAACCTCAGTGTTGTTGCTAAAAAACCCCGCGAGTTGGTCCTGCACAAGCACAGACGGCGGAGGCCCGGAGCTTTGTCCGGGGTTAGTCCTCCGACGTTCAAGTTAGGGTCGGCCGCACAGTTTTCAGTAAAGGAGTAATGGTGAGGGTCTGCGACTTACCCCCTTCCTTCTTCTCAGGCCCTCTTATAAGGTTCCTCGGGCCTAGGGTTTCCTCTTGCCTTCTGGGGTCCCCCTTCCTCTCTCTCCCAGTCCCGCTCCAATACCTCTGTCCTCCTTGTGGGGAATATTCCCCTCATGCAAACGACGTGATAGAGCGTGATAGAGTCTTCGTACTCCCTACCTGGCGGGCGACACTTGTCCCGGTGGGCAACGCGTGTCCTCACCCTACTGAGCCGTATGATTTGGCTGTATCAGGAGCCCCCTTACTCCCGCTAGGAGTCTCTTCCTGTGGGAGTAACCAAATTTTTTGTAATTGTAATTTTTCCCTCTTTTTCCTGCCTCCGGCCTTATTCTTTCGGCTTTAGTTTTGCTTGCAACCGAGAGCTTCAGTCAGCCGATGTGAAGACCTTCGGTCAGTTCAGCTCGGCTGTAGCCTGAGCCCCCGATCGAGGCAAGGGCCTTCGGTCAGTTCGGCTCGGCCTTGTCCGAGACACCGACCAAGGTAAGGACCTTCGGTCAGATCGGCTCGGCCTTAGCCTGAGCCCACGACCGAGGTAAGGACCTTTGGTCAGCTCGGCCTTAGCCTGAGCACCGTCCGAGGTAAGGACCTTCGGTCAGTTCGGCTCGGCCTTGTCCGAGACCCCAACCGAGGTAAGCACCTTCGGTCAGCTCGACTCGGCCTTAGCCTGAGCCCCCGACCGAGGCAAGGTCCTTCGGTCAGTTCGGCTCGACCTTAGCCTGAGCACCGTCCGGGGTAAGGACCTTCGGTCAGGTCCGTTCAGCTTTGGCCGAACTCCCAACCGAGGTGAGGACCTTCGGCCAGGTCCATTCGGCTTTGGCCGACCCCTGACCAAGGTGTGGACCTTCGGTCAGGTCCGTTCAGCTTTGGCCGAACTCCCAACCGAGAGGGGGACCTTTGGTCAGGTCCGTTTGGCTTTGGGCGAACTCCCAACCGAGAGGAGGACCTTCGGTCAAGTCCGTTCGACTTTGGCCAAACTCCTGACCGAGAGGGGAAACTTTGGTCAGGTCTGTTGGCCGAACTCCCAATCGAGGTAAGCACCTTCGTTCAGCTCGGCTCAGCCTTAGATTGAGCCACCGACCGAGGCAAGGTCCTTCGGTCAGTTCGGCTCGGCCTTAGCCTGAGCACCGTCCGAGGTAAGGACCTTCGGCCAGGTCCGTTCGGCTTTGGCCGACCCTCGACCAAGGTGTGGACCTTCGGTCAGGTCCATTCGACTTTGGCCGAACTCCCAATCGAGAGGAGGACCTTCGGTCAGTTCCATTCGGCTTTGGCCAAACTCCTAACTGAGAGGAGGACCTTCGGTCAGGTCCGTTCGACTTTGGCCAAACTCCCAACCGAGAGGGGGACCTTCGGTTAGGTCCGTTCGGCTTTGGCTGAACTCCCAACCGAGGTGAAGACCTTCGGTCAGGTCTGTTCGGCTTTGGCGAACTCCCAATCCGAGGTAAGGACCTTCGGTCAGCTCGGCTCGGCCTTAGCCTGAGCACCATCCGAGGTAAGGACCTTCGTCTGTATTCATTTGGCAGAGTTAAGGTCACCAAACAGGAGAGTTCTTCTTAATTGCCGTAAACTAGCTTTCATATTTTCCATGAATAAGATCCTCCAGAGTTTAGGATGAGGAATTACAACTTAAAAGTGCATAAGAGCAAAATTTGCAAAATGCGAGTGTGCTTGCTACTCTTGTACGAGGCTTGGTTCTGCTCCATCGGCTTGAAGGATTTCTTCCATCTGGATGTACTTATCGCACCGAGCTCTCAACTCGGCCAGGTTCCTCGGTGTATGCTTCGCCAAAGACCTTTTCAGCTCCTTATCCTTGACGCCTCCCAGCAGGGCTGTGAACTCCTCTTTCGGGTCCAGACCTCTGATCGTGACCTTCTCTTGTTGGAAGCGCTTCATGTAGTTTCGCAATGATTCTCCTTCATGTTGCTTAATGTTGGTCAAGTTCAACGTGGTCTTCTGAAGGGGTTGGCTACTGGAGAATCCCTTCACGAAGAAGTAGCCTAGAACGCTGAAGCTGTGGATCAACTTCGTCGACAGACGGTTGTACCATAGCCTTGCCGCTCCTCTGAATGTTAATGGTAGGGCGCGACACATAATATTTTCCGAGACTCGATGGAACTGCATGGCGACCTTGAAGCCTTCCAGATGATCGACGGGGTCCCCAGACCCGTCATAAGTGTCATACTTGGGTAGGCGAAAGCCGATCGGGAGCGGATCCCTCATGACCTCATCAGCTAGAGCCATGTCATTAGTGAGGTCTGGCTCGTGGGTTTCCGTTTGATTTTCTGCCACCTTCTTGATATCGTCTTTCGGTTCTAGGATCATCCACCTCAACCCCGAGTCCTCATGCCTCTCATTGTCTCCTCGGCGCCGATCCCCATGTGGATCTCTGGCGGCATGCTGCGTCCTACCTCGGGGTGCAGGACTTTCCCTCACTGCTCGGTTTCGAAGGTTATGACCGGATCTTATAGATCCTGTACTGCTCCGATCCTCGTCTCGAGCCCTCTCAGGCTGGATGTGGGGGCCTAGCGGTGCTCCGCCGGTCCTCTGAGAGACAGCTTTGGAGACCTCCTTCATCGCCTCGACCATCCGGTCATACTTGTCCTGGAGGGCTTCGAATTGCTCCCTTGTCACGTATTCTTGCGCTTTGGGAGGGGGCGGAGGATCACTACCTTTGCGTACTGAATATCCGCCTGAGCATGGGTACCTTATGGATACTTCCCGGTCATCATTACCCCTTACTCCTCCTATCTCAGCCGAGGGAGGAAGCCCCCCTGAAGGTTCTTCCCCCATATTCACGTTTGACGCTGCTCTTATCTTCCTGCGGTTGTAGGCTCTCCCCACCATTACTGTCGTTCCCACAGACGGCGCCAATCTGTTGCTGCCAAAAAACCCCACGAGTTGGTCCTGCACAAGCATAGACAGCGGAGGCCCGGAGCTTTGTCCGGGGTTAGTCCTCCGACACTCAAGTTAGGGTCGGCCGCACAGTTTTCAGTAAAGGAGTAATGGTGAGGGTCTGAGAGCTTACCCCCTTCCTTCTTCTCAGGCCCTCTTATAAGGTTCCTCGGGCCTAGGGTTTCCTCTTGCCTTCTGGGGTCCCCCTTCCTCTCTCTCCCAGTCCTACTCCAATACCTCTGTCCTCCTTGTGGGGAATATTCCCCTCATGCAAACGACGTGACAGAGCGTGATAGAGTCTTCGTACTCCCTACCTGGCGGGCGACACGTGTCCCGGTGGGCAACGCGTGTCCTCACCCTACTGAGCCGTATGATTTGGCTGTATCAGTCAGTGATCAAACTTTGAGGTGGACGATAATACCATTTATGTTTATACAATGATATTTTTATTTTTTAGGTCAACTGATAATGCAATGACATGGATTATCCACATGGCAATATAAAGCTTGCAGAACTTATCATCAGAAAAATAATATACGAAGCTTGAAGAAAAGGTCAAAGTCAATTGGTGGCTTCGAATTTAACGATTTAAGGAAAAAAAAAAGAAAAAAGAAAAAAAAAGGTCTACTCAATGCACAAGGCTTACATATGTGCGAGGTTTGAGGAGTGAAGACTACGCAGCCTTACCCCGAAAATGTCGAGAGACTACTTCTCAAAGTATATGGTTAATTGAAGGTTAGGATGTCAATTAAGTTGTACTATTGTAACATGCTGGTCATAGGTTCGAAATTTGAAACAATTATGTACACTAGCCCCTCACGACCCGACAGAATCACAAGCCTCATGGACTAGGCTACTATTTTTTTTTTTTGGTCCGATTTCAGTTTAGCTAAATCAATCTTGATCTGTTACTAGGCCAACGCAAAATCAAACCATTAAGGAAGCTTTAGATTCGGTTTTGATCCAATTTTGTCTGGTTTGTTGTTGGTTTGTAATTGGAGACTGCTATCAAGTTTGGTCCAATCCGGTCTGATTTTTTAGTTTCATGTGTATATTAGGAATTAAATGAAAAAATTCTAGGTTTTGTCAGAGGTTTTCAGTTTCTTACCAAGTTACTATTCGATAGGTATTGGTCCAATTTTCGATTTTAATTGGAATGGTATTCAATCTGATACAACGAGCCAAGAATCAATACTAAATCTGTATCCAACCAAGAAAAACGCCCACATTTTAATGCAGATACCATATTATCTTGATACAATTTTTATTCAATATAAATATTGGTATGAATATGTTTGTATGGTTTCACAACGATACTTTTTTCTTTTTTTGTCATTTATGTTTTGTAATCGATATTTCAATATGATTTTAGTATTTTAATACGATTCAATACATACCAAATAGTTATGTATGTTTATTGACCCTAGAATAGTGGCTGAATTTCTTGGGTAAGACTAAGTTTGTTGTTGTCGTAGAATGATAGCCTTTTTACCCAAAAAAAAAAAGAATGGCAGTTGAATCCTACACTATGGGTGTAGAAAAACTTTCTCCTATTAGTAATAAGTTAGCCCAAGGCATTGATCATTGGTTTGTGCCTGGACATTAGCCCATGCTTCGCCCTACTGATCCAAATCTAAATCCCAAGCTTAGGCCCTAGCCCGAGGACATACATTAATATGAAGTGGCATCGAACAAACCATCAGCCTAAAAAATGATTCAAAAAAATTAAGACTATCAGCTTGGAAGGTAAAATATAATTGTAGAAAACCAATTTTTCAAATATAAATATCTTAAATGGAAATGAACACAAATCAATACGGAATTTCTTATCCATTTACATCCCTAGACCTCACATCATCTTCTCTACCATTTCTTCAGTTTCATCCCCTTCAGAAAGATCACTAAGAATGATTCTATGAGACCATGAAACATTAAACCTTGAACTCCATGAAAACCAAATGAAGGTTTTAGGAGAACTCCATGAATCCTTAACATTAAATTCCATGAAAGTAGCAATGTCTACCCTGGTATAAACCATTAATAAAAACCATTGACCCTCAAAACTTGAAATCTAGAGATATAAACAATAGAAGTGTTAAGTTTGTCTCGAATTCTTGACCCGTTTTGAAGAATGACCCGTTTCGACATATTTTGGTGGTGACCCGAATGGGAAGTTTTCTGAGATCTATGATGGAAGCAGAGGGGTTGGGTCGTGGTTCAACCTGATGGATCGACTCGCAACTTGGAGGAGTATATAATGTACTATCATCTTGTGAGCAAGTCATTGTAATTTGGGGGTTTTTTAAGCTAGGGTTTCAGGATGAGTTTTCTCACCGCTACTTGGGTGTAATCTCTCTTCTACATAGTAAAGCATCTTCTTTTTCGCCGGAGGACATAGCACATGTGATACCCTACTTTTTAAACCCGGTCTAATTACCCGTATTGACTTGGTTTGATCATATAAGGGCTGAACCGGAGAGAACCGACACAGGTACCATATGGAATATGGTACCAAGGGTGACCTTGAACTCGGGTTGGCCTGGCATGACCGAGCGGGTACCAAGTGTAATACGTGCACCTAAGCCTTGCACTTGCACCCACCATGAGGCCATGTACAAAAAGTAAATGTACGTACTAGTATTTGTGGGTGCTAACGTAATCTAATATTATGTGGGAGTTTATTTCCATTGAAGCCCACCTGAGATATACCCACCTAAGATATAGCCCACCTGAGATTTACCCACCTGAGATAGCCCACCTGAGAATAGAAGATATTTTGGGGGGCCCAGGTATAAAAGAGGTGACATTAATTGTCTTTTCCCTCATTAATGATAGTTGGTCGATGGGAGAGTAAAGAAGAGAGAGAAAGAAGAAGAAAGGAAAAGAGGAAGAAGAAGAAGAAAGAAGAAGGGAAAATCGACCGTAGAGTTTCACTGGAGTTGGGTCTTGGTATTTTGAGCCCGGATTAATGATTAGCTTGTCAAGATCTTCAATTTTAGGTAGGTATTGTACACATTCTAAAGATTCTTAGGAA
This sequence comes from Macadamia integrifolia, assembly GCF_013358625.1. Taxonomy (NCBI): domain Eukaryota; kingdom Viridiplantae; phylum Streptophyta; class Magnoliopsida; order Proteales; family Proteaceae; genus Macadamia; species Macadamia integrifolia. Next base: position 239,758 of record NW_024870514.1, on the reverse strand, counting down.
AACCCCTTTCTGAAACCATTTTTTTTTTATTTTTGGGAAAGAGCCCACTTGAATCTTGCTAATCCTACTTGGATAATCAAATCTAAGGTCTAATGGAAGGTGTGTATAATGATATTGAAGGATTTGGAAAGAGTGTTGGTGAAGATCTAAAGTATTTGGAGGTTCTTGAGCAAAAGAAGTGAAATTTGGGGTTTCATTGGTGTTCTTGAGAAAGAGGTAAGAATCTTCATTTTTCTTTTGATTTGATCTTAGATCTAGGTTGAGGATACATGATTTGACCTTAGATGAGTGATTTGAGTCGCCCGATCGACCCCAAACAAGTTCCCTAAGCCGGAGAAAAGTCAAGAAAGATGTTGGAACAATTTCGTTTCAAGACTAGGGGGTATTTTTAGCCCACTTGTCTTCAGGTTCTGACCCACTTGAGTTCCCAGAACTAAGTTTTTGGGCTCTGGTGTAACTGGTGGGCTGAAATCGGTGGGCTACATAGCCCGCCTGTCTTTGGCTCTAGTCCATCTGTCTTTCCATAATTCCTAGAATTGATCCAAATTTGATGGGTAACCCCCATTTATGATTCTAAACCCAATTGTAGTGTTCAAATATGATGATTTTGACCCCAAAATAGTGAAATGATAAACCATTATGTTTATGATAGCTTACACTCAATATACACGTACCCACACATCGGATCTTTTTTGTACCACGTACAAGCACCATGTATATATACAAGTAAGTGGGGAGTGGACTCTGATTTAATTTCAAAATATTATGCATCATTTAACATGTGTTAGTCTAGCCATGCCATTATATCACTTGTGTGTAGACTAGACTAGACATCACATATGCCATATCAATCATTGTATGTGCATTTACATCACATGTTATGCTTTGCTTTATGATGAATATCCTTTATGTCTTAATGTATATGATAGAAGAATTTCATTTAGACATGATGTATATGCTAGATTAGATGCCGTAGTCGGCTTGGAAATGAGTGCATGGTGGTTTGTGGAATGGGACGCGGTGCCATTGTGTAATCGTACTATACTCATGAAGAGGCATGTGGCTAGAATGTGATTTACCCTTGTGCTACGACCCTTCCCAACAGAGGTTTACGTGTTGGGAGATCATTGGGGGGAAGCATCAGGTTGCGGTTATCAAACTCCTGCAGCGGTTAGAAGTACGCACGACTGATCGCTAGGACAGTCGGTAACCCCAGTGGTATATTCAGAGGGCCAATCGTACTGCTTTTATTTCGGGTGGAGTCACCCATTTACTTATGTCATTTAAATTTACCGGAGGTCAACATGTATTTAAATTCCGGTGCCAACAGTGGGCCTTCTCTGACAACCCTATGGGCGTATCGCGAGATGGTTCGCGGATCATACCCAGGGCATACGCGCACTGTGGTTGTGAGTAGCACATAATACCTAGTAATGTTGTTAGGCTAATAGGGTTAAAAAGAATTGTATATAGGCGCATTTGTATTATGACTGTTTGTGTGATTTTCCTTGTGTAGTCTTCCTTTCCACTTACTGGGCTAGTGAGCTCACCCCACGTGTACAACTCATTTAGGTGATTTTGCAGGTTACCCTACCCACTGGAGATCAGGAGCCGACCCCATTGTGGAGTTTCCCTCTGAGGACTGGTGGATCCTCGATGTGTTCGAGCACAGTGCCGATTGCACGTGCGAAGATTGTGCTGCAGTGACTCCTCTGTGATTATTCTAGATTATTTTGATGTACACCCTTTTGATGACTTGATGCTTAAATTGTTATATTTTTGTGTATATATCATGCCTTTGGGCCCAAATGTATATAACTTTTATAACTCAATTTAGGTATCAAGTATTTGGATACAATTATTGGTATTATTATGAACAGGTCTTCCGTTGAAAATACAGGTTTGTCTTAGTTTAGTAGAGGTATGCTGTATTGAAGTTACTGCATTGTTGATCCTAGCAGGTTTGTGAGTTAATCGGTGTTAACTCAATCACCGGCTCAGCTTTGTGCGAGCAGGGTGTGACAGCACACCACACCGGTGTGTGAACCTAGTTAAATCTTTGTGTTGTGCGGATCTGTTGGTTGTTTATTTTTTGTATTTGTTGGGGTTTGCTCTAACAAGAAGCATTACCACCAATCTTCAAATTAGTTGGAGTCACCAACTATGAAGAAGAACGTCGCTAGAGTTCAAACCCCACCTTTGCAAAATCTAAGGAGAAAAAGAGGGAGTTGAGAGTTGTCTGGTTAAATTGGACGGTTACAGGCCATCAAATAATACCTCGAGATTCTTTACTCACATGTCAAGTTTCCGTTCTGTCTGAGTAGTCCAATTGTAAAGCGAACTATTAAACATTACAAACAAAGATGGCCATCTCCTAATACAAAACTGGATAACAAAGGAAGAAGCTAGAAAGAGCATAAATACCCAACCACTGAAATAAAAGGGGAGGGGGGGGGCTAATATATGGCATTTTAAGGGGCATTGCTACAGTAATCCAAGTCTTAAAAGGGGTGCCAGTGTGCAGTTTCAATCTTTAGTTGGCGGTGTGCAAATCTTTTACCCTATAAACTTAATAACCATATAGTAGGTAGAACTGTTGCAAGCAGATACCGGAAAATTTGTTTTATTCCTCTCCTCTTTATCCTACTTAATATAAGACATCTTAAGGGGCATTGCTACAGTAATCTGAGTCTTAAAAGGGGTGCCCGTGTGCAGTTTCGGTGTGCAAATCTTTTACCCTGTAGACTTAATAACCATATAGTAGTTAGAACTGTTGCAGCTGATGTGGAAATATTGTTTTATTCATCTCCTCTTTATCCTTCTTTTTCTCTCCCTAAACAATATGAAATATATCTAAATTGGTCTCAGAATAGGTTTCATGACTGCATAAGAGGCTCCTCTAGTGAATTCATTTACTCTTCAAGCAAGAATGAAGTTTCTGTGTTGCCAGTCACATTTTTATCCCTGTAGTTCCATATCCAGTTCAGCACAAATAACACTGGGTGACAGAGCAAATGAGAAGGGGAAAACAGAACAGAAATTATTTGAACCTTGCTCTCTTGAGGGCCCTCTGTATTTCAGACTTGATCAAGTTTCCTGAAGCTTCTTGTTCTTTTCAGATTGGCACAGCTATCAAAATAACAGTACCAAGGCCAACTTTCATGCTTGCATATGCAAATTTACAATAAAAACTAAATGGAAGAAATGCTGTACATGGTTGTACAAGGTAAATAAACACATAGAGCAGTGTCAATTCACTTGCCTATCAGTTGAGCAGAGTCTTCAGGGGTTTCCACATGGCATGGCATCTAGATTCTCAGTCATGATTCAACACCAAGCATTTCAGTTAGATCAAAGTCACACACACATACACCCACCCACACCCACATCCCTTTTTTCCATACTGTTGCTGCAACATTTTTTCCTTTCCTCAACTTCTATAAGAAATATGATACCTAGACTGCCTCAATATTTTTGTTAGAACAAACGCTAACAAACACGAAGGAAACAAATATATTAAAGAGAAATGATATAGAGATTTAATGTGGTTCACACACTAATGTACGTGATGTGTAATGTCCACGGGTGAAGGAGAAGATAATTCACTATATGATAGAAGAAAGATTACAATGGAGATCTGTTCCGTCTGTTTCCATTACAAATCGGCAAGACAGTCTCTCGTGTTTCCTTCTACTGTGTGTCTGTATCAACGGATCGACTGTGTCGAAGGGAATAGAGTGTAAGATGATAGGTCTTTTCCCTATAGCAGGTATTGTGCGATCTGCATCTAGTCATTCCCTGCCATGTATTCCGGTGAATCGATGCCTGTGTTTCAACGTAGGTAATGAGATCAGGAGTGTCTCCCTGATCGTACTCTCAAGAACACCCAAACTCGCAGCAAGAACTCTCGCCTAGAAAACACGAAAAACCTCTTTTCTCTTGTTTCTCACTTGCTTACATAACAAGACAACAAAACATATATACTCCTCCATGTCGGGTCGATCTATTAGGACAAAGTGAACTGCGGGGGTGAGTGATGGGCTCCGGGCTTGGGCTGATAGCTACCATCAAAGATCTCCAAAAAAAAAATATATCTCATTCAGTTGCCACTAATAAATGTCGGAGCGGGGCAATCTTCAAAACGGGTACAAGAATTCAAGACACACATAACAGTTTTCTTGTTTGGACTATGAACTACCTTAAACTTGTCATTGGCCACCCATTTAATGCACCACCTCTTGGGTAGGTCATAGTTCAATTGCCACAAACTGCAACTCACTTTATGACCTCAACCATCCAACAACAAACCTTATTCTGGACCATGCACAAAATTCTACCGAGGGAGCCCAAAGGAAGCAACATTTTGAACTTTTGATACCCAATAAGTTGTGAGACATATGAATCTCTAGGTATAAATAAAACCTGTACTGGCTGTGTGGTTAATAATGGTGTAACTACTTTTGTCATTAGATGGACAAGTAAACTAATTAGATAGGCATATCAATCTACAGAAAGATTAAGTGGAGAAGGGGATGAAAATGAAACTTGAAGAATTACTGAAGAAAAGAGAATTCAGTTGGTGGCTCATGGCATAACTATTGCTAATCAGAGGACCAATTTCACTGTCAATTTGTGCAGAAGCAGATGTTGATCAGAGAATACCCAGAGAGACCATGTGAAGAAAAACTTAATGCTCTAAAGTGGAGAAAATCAAATTCAGAAGATGACAGGTTTAAACAAGTAATCTTATCAAAGAGAAAAGAGTTCAGATTATAAAGCAAAGAGGGACAGAGAAAAATGAATCTAAAATCAAAACTATTTAATACCACATCTCATTTAACAGGAAGAAAGAAAAAATTTACCAGCTCCATTTGTTGAAAATGTCCTTGAAGATTAAGGAGCCTCGAGAGTCGAGATCATATCTGAAAGATAAGAGCTGGTAGAGAGGGCATGGGTCTTCTGGTTTCTATGGGGAGCCATGGAGCCATGGAAAAACATCATACCACATTAGTGGGAGTCTGAAAACTAAAAAAGTTCTATATACTCATGGAGATTTGAGACTAATCATGCCATCTTCACATAAAACAAAGAAAGAACAGAGGAATAAGTCATATAAGAGCTTCTACTGCTAATTGCTTTTGCTGAATCTAAGCCCAAATAATTACCTTAATGTAAGTTCAGAACACACCCAAAACTTTGTTCCACATAATTTATAAACTTCTTACTTGCAATGTATGGTTTAATCCCAGATCAATCTTCCAATAATATTGACCAGCACAATGAGCATAGAAAAGGGAAGGTGGGGTTCCTCATGAGCTATAACCATTGAAAAGGTATGAGATGCAGCAGGACTATCTACACTATAAACCCAATTTAACTGGACTGTGTGGGAAGTTGCAAGCATAATCAAATGATTCTCAGATAGTTTCCTATTGATATTTTGTTTTTTATGTCTGGAATTCTTGACTACTCTAACAAACTTTGGTGGCTACTTGAATGGGATTTATTTTCAGAGGTTTGTGATGGTAGCATAGGGCTTGGGCCTAGCCGGAGCCCATCATTGATCTTGTATGGGGTGTAGAGGCGAAGTCCCCATGGTACTACTGTATGACTAAATGAATTGACCCAACTTGGAGGAGTATTCATATGTTATGATGTCTTGTTGGGTAAGTGAGATTTGGGGTTCAGTTTTTGGAGGAATGTTCTTGCCGCGAGTTTGGGTATTCTAGAGAAATCTCCATTGTAATCTTTATTCCAACATAGCCATCTTCTTCTTCGCCCGAGGTCATAGCACATCTCATTGGTGTATGTGAACCTTGTTAAATCTGCACCATCTCATGCGAATCTGTCTGTTTTCTTCGTTATCTTTGCTGTTTGTTCTCACATATTTTAATGATCTAGCTTCTCAACTTCATCTAGTCACTGCCTGTGATTACTTTCTCAGTAATCAGTTTTCACAAAGCCCCCCCAGAGGTCGGTTGCAGAAAACAAGAGAGAAGAGTGGGTTAACTGGATCGATATGTAACAAGCTTTAACTGATTAGAGCAGACCAAATTATGATAACCTTCCCAATTACAAAAAGGGTTTAAAAAATAAAAAAGAAAGGCCAATCCTGACATAGTCAGTAATATTTGTCTTCCTTTGTTCCTCAGTTGGATTCTGTGAAGAAACGATAGGGGTGTGGCCGACTCTGGCTTCTGTTGGAGGGAAAAATGATGGCTTCCAGATTTATAGCAAATAGTTCAGGTTCTCTTCTTCTTCTTTGAGTTATAACTTTTGTCCAGTTGAACGAGAACTTACACTGGTTGTACTATTTTTCTCTTTGCTGCTCTTATATTAGGTTTCGTTAATCTTGGTATTCCTAAACTACCATTTCCTACACAGAAGTCTAGTGCCACTGGATTTGGAGATTCTAATAGAAATCGGTTTGTTTCAGGGAGGGTGAGTTTTTGATTTTTCTCCTCTTCTACTTTTGGGTTCTTGATTAATAATTTTTTCCACCCAATTGAGTTTTCTCATTCTGCTTCAAAACAGATTTGGGGAAGACGTAATTGGTGTTCGTTTGCTGCACTTACCCACATCAAATGTGCTGCTTCATCCGGAAGGAATCAACAAGAACTTAGGTTTAGCGAGGATGAGTACCGCTCTGAGCCCTTTTGGTCATCTCTTATTAAAGAAGCAATCTGGTACTGTACCTTTGGTTTTCCTTATTTTCTTTCAATGCTGTTATTTTTAGTAATTTTTCTCTTCGAACCAGCGAAGGTGTTGAAATTGATATCCAGGTTTGAAGGAATTTGCTTGTAAGAACAGAATTTTGGATGAGTAGTAGTACTTACTAGGTGACTGTTTGCTTGTCTTCTTCACAGGGCCTTGAGATCTTTGCTTGTATTTCTGCTTGAGCAGCCCGGACAGCTGAAGTATATAGAGTGGCCAAGCTTCCAAAGCACGGTTTGTATTCTAAAACCTGAGTTAGTTTCTTCAACAAATTTAATGCTTCTTAAAATCTCTTTGAATAGTTCAATGTGACTTATATACCACATGTTGAGGAAGGCTAGAATCATGGTTGCAAGAAATAAATCAGCTTCTCTGCTGATTTGACTATGCTGGGGTTTGAACTTTGGAGGTCATTCTATGGATAGCTAGATAAGGTGCTCCCTAATTGCTGGCCCAAAAATATTGGTTCAACATAATGCAGTTGCTTTGCCCGGAATCTTTCCAAGTTGAATGGAAACTATATTATAGCAGGAAAGTAATGTGAGTCATAGAAATTATTGGATTTAAATAAACTATACACAGTATATAATCAATCATCAATATGATTATTGATGTTTACAAACTAAAATCACTAGTGCTGCCCTCATCGAAGTTAAGTCCCAAGCCATGAGAGACAATGAAGAGAACTAATTCATGTCCTGATTAAAATTGCAACATAGTGATGCAAAGCGTCAATCCAAATGTGTTAAAGTGATCAAGTCATTTTGTATTCATTTACTTTTTTTGATAGTACGACTTTTTAGTGGATTAGTCATTAATCTGTTCTTAGCTCATAATGGTATATTTGTATCCTTTTGGAGAATGTGACGAGCTGTTTTATTGCTTCAGTCTCTATGTATTTATAAAGTTTAGGAGTCATGGAGAGTAAGTTCATGAATCTAAAACTGATTACTAGTGCTCTGATATATGTTGGAGTTAAGTTTCTCAGTTTAAGTTGACAGATTGCATTGAATAAAAAAGTGTACCTTTGGCATGCATGGAAGGAGTTCATTGAGTAGGCATAATTGATTCTATACTGTAAGATCAAACACCAAGAAACACGAATAATAAAGAGACAATAGATCTATACAACACAGATTTAACGAGATTCACACACCAGGGTGGTGTACTATGTCCTCAGGCGAAGAAGAAGATGATTCACTATGCAGAAGAGAAATTACACTCTAGCAGCGGCGAGGAAAAACTCGCCTTGAAACCCTAGCTTGAAAAACCCCAAAATACAATGACTTTCTCAACAAACAACAGTACATTATATATACTCCAAATCGCGGGTCGACCCATATGGTCATGGTCGATCCGATCGAACCGTACCGCTGGGGCGTAGCCCCCACACCCTCATACGAGATCAGTGATGGGCTCCGGGCTTGGGCCTATCGGCCCAACCCCTCTGCTTCCATCATAGATCTCAGAAAATTTTTCATTCGGGTCGCCACTAAAATATGTCGGATCGGGTCAATCTTTAAAACGGGTCAAGATTTCAAGACAAACTTAACAAATACTTCTAATTGCATTTTATAACCTGCAGTTTTACCTAGAATACGCTATTTATGTAGTTTTGATGCCATCTTTATTTCCTTTCAAATGCATATGTGATGTGGAATGAATCAGATTGAAAAATGAGTGTTGCAATGGTCTCCGACATAGGAGCTCTATAACTGCATTGATGTAATCCTTTTGACCTTCATTAAGCTTTACACTCTGCTGTTTGTCAAGGTGAACTTGGTCTAGTGGGTTGCAAGGGTCATTAGTTGGGTTCAATTCCTTTTCTTATTACTAGTTTTCCAACCATTTTTCCGACCTTACAGTGGTGGACCTTCTTGTAATGGTAAGGTTACTCCGTTGCGATCTAGTGGTCGTGGGTTCGAGTCAGGAAACAGCCTCTCCGTGAAGCATGGGTAGAGCTGCGTACATTATGACCCTTCCCATACCCTGTAGTGGAGGGGCTCATGCACTAGGTACACTCTTTTTTAGCATAGAAAATCTTTCCTTGCATGAACCATGTGTTATCTGACAGGTGGTGGAGAAATTTCCTATATGGTATAGAAGAGGATCAAAATTATCTCTCTCTCTCTCTCTCTCTCTCTCCCCCACACACAAACACTTTTTAACTTGTTCATCTTCCTTTCTCCCTCATCAGCAAGTTGGGTGGGTTACAGAGAGAGGTGGTGTGGGTGGGTGGGTTAAAGGTGGAGAGGAGGTGGCCAGCAAGGGCCAGGATGCTGGTTTAGGCAGTTCACACTTTTGTGCTCATTCTTTATCAGGTTCACTTTTCCATTTTCCCCCCTTGTCCAACTCCTTCCGCTAGTTAATGTTCACAGCTATAAATTCCAACTCTTGTAGGTATTTTGCATCCAGGGGGCTGCTTTTGTATCAGTGTCAGTTCTGCTTTGGACCCCTTACTCCCTCTTGCTACTCTACATATTCACCCTTCTACACCGGCTACAATTATTGGTCCATGGATCTTTATTTTGTACCAACAATCATGTAATTGAATAATACGACAAACATTCTATTCTAAAAGAGATGAATTCTCTCAATAAATTTACTGTCATTGACTGCTAGTTTGGTTGTGTTTTCTTTGGTGAAACAGATTTTCCTTTCCCTGCCTCTCTATGTGATCTCCTTCTCTCTCTCTCTTATGCGCGTACACACGTACGCACACACACACACAATCCTTATATACTTTCATTGCTAAAAAAACAAGGGTGTACCCAATGCATGAGGCTTTCGCCACTGCGGGGTCTGGGTAGACTCATAATATACAAAGCCTTTGAAATAACTTAGAGGGGGGGTGAATAGGTTATACTAGTGGAATTTTAACTCTTTTCGATGTATAGGTCACAAATGTGACTACAAGTTAAAACAATGCGGAATAAATAAAACAAGTACAATCACACAACACATGATTTATAGTAGTTCGACTCAATCTGAGTCTAGTCCACTCCCTACAAGAATCCTCTTGTAAGGTATTCCACTAGTTCTCCCTTTCAGTACAGTAGATAGGGAAGAAAACATTTACGATCTTTTTCACGGATAAGAGTATCCTTACAAATCCCCTTTACAGGCAGAGAGACGCCTTTACAATCTCTTTTGGAGGTAGAGAGACACCTACCTCTTTTTAGGGTAAGAGAATCCTTACAATCCTAAGTACAGTCTAGAATTGTTAAAACAGAAATAAATAGGAAATAGTGGAATAGGAGGAATACCTCAAGTGTGGTGCAAATGATGAAAATGAGAGATGAATGATGCACCTTTTGCAAAGTCTTCTCTTATGGCTTTGACTTGCACAGGGGAGAGTGGAGGACTTTGATTGAGACTTGAGCCTTTTGTTGGGATTGGTGTAATCGAACAACTCAAGTAGAATAACTTTTGAATGCTTGGAATAATGCTCTTAAAGCTCTTTCTTTATGCTTATTTAATTAAGAGTGGTTTGGGTATTTATAGGTGAACTTAGTGAAGCATTTTAGGCAGAAAATCTGGCTCTAACGAACGTATTCTGGGACCACCAGTCGACCGCCATCGGTAGCCGGTCGACCGCCAAGAGTCGTTGAGGCAAAATATAGCCGTTAGAGTTTTTCTAGGGAGGCACCGGTCGACCGGGACTTTCTTCTGGTCAACCGGCTATGGTCTCGGACAGTTCCGGTCGACCGGGGCTTCCAGCCGGTCGACCGCCAACATGACAGACTCTGTTTTGACAGAATGTTGTTATACTTGTAGACACCGAATTTTGTCACCCCCCGGCAATGATGATAATATGAAGGATTACATGTTGGACATTTTATACTTGGAGAATTTTCAAACTTAGAGTAGAAAATGACAAATTTTTCCTATAAACTTTCAAGAGAAAATGTTTTCAAAAATTAGAATTTGATGTTGTGGATTATTGTTGTTTGTCTCCTCAAGTCGGACATTACACTTTGATGCGAGAACTATGCGAATCGACGCCCGATTCTCTCTTTCATTATATGATCGGGGTCCCTACTTTATGCATATTTTTGTAAAGGTTCCCGATCGAGACTACAATCATGTCTCACATCATTGGATAGTGCTCGGACTGAGCTTTCTAACGACATATTACACGTCGAATTCCGACAAACGGTTTGAAAGATATGACCCCCGAAAGTTGACTCCAAAGTTCGGTATCAGATTCCATTCCGGGCAATCAAAGGGTGCCACGTGGCGCCCAAACCCCTTTGTCCAAAAGCAAACCTTTTGGGACAATTCTCTCTAGTTTTTTAGTCCCACATCGGAAATTTGAGAGAATTGTCCCAAGTCCCAAGGCTATAAGAATAGCCCTTCCCCTCTTCCAAGAAGGGGAGGAGAAAAATTGAAAAAAATGATTTGGGAGAAGGAATATGGTTTTTGCTAATTCCCTCTAAAATCAAACATTCTCCAAGTTTAAAAGTTTAATACATTAATCCTTCCTTGAGCCGAGAGACTTAGCCCGGTTCGGTTCGATTTTGGTCTTGAAGCACAAGGGTTATCTCCCCTTGTTTCTTGATTAAAGCCGGTTTAAGGTATTTTTCTTTTCTATTAGAACTAGTTTATCTAATTTAATAGATTAATTTCTAATTTATTAATATTTGATTTGTTTAGATTAATTATGTTTAATTAGTCTCAATTTGGTTTAATGCGGTTTATCAGATATAAATTGATTTATTCCGGTCCGATTAAAAATATTCAGGTTTAATTGATTCTTTTAGCTTAGTTAAGTTTAATTGTTTTTTTTACATGTTTACCTTTATTTGGTTTAGTTTTTAAGTTACTTTTGTTCTTTTAATCTGGACCCTCGGATCAGAATTTTTCATATAACCTAATCTTCCTTTTCTTCTTCTTTTCTTTTCTTTTCTTCTTCTTCTTCTTCTCTTCTTTTCTTTTTTCTCCTGCAGCAGCAACCGAGCCCCTCTCTTCTTTTCTTCTTCTTATTCTTCTTCTTCTTCTTCTTCTTCTTCTTTTTCTTTCTCTTTTCCTTCCCTGCTGCTGCAACACCCAACCGGCAGCAACCGAACACTCAACTTCCCCTTCTTTTCTTCTTCTTCTTCTTCTTCTTTTTCTTTCTCTTTTCCTTCCCTGCTGCTGCAACACCCAACCGGCAGCAACCGAACACTCAACTTCCCCTTTTTTTCTTCTTCTTCTTCTTCTTCTTTTTCTTTCTCTTTTCCTTCCCTGCTACTGTAACTGGCAGCAACTTCTCCTTCTTTTCTTCTTCTTCTTCTTCTTTTTCTTTCTTTTTTCCTTCCCTGCTGCTGCAACCGAACCGCAGCCGTACCTAACCCTCTCCACTCCCTTCTTCTTCACTGCTGAACCAGCACCAATCGAATCCCCTGCCCAGAGATGATTATTTGGCGAGGCTTCAATCCGGGGGCCTCGATGTCTCAGCTCGTAATGACTCAGTTGATTGGATTTACAAGGTTTATCGCCATTATAACTTCGAGCCATTGACTGCTTGTTTAGCCGTTAATTACCTGGATCGGTTCTTATCTGAGTATGAGCTTCTGCGTGGGAGTAACGATCTTAACAATAAGGAGTCATAGAAGTACCAGCTGTTGTCTGTATCTTTCTTGTCTGTGGCGGCAAAAATGGAAGAAACCAATGTTCCAATGTCTGGAGATTTACAGGTGATAGAAGGAAAGCTGATCTTCCAACCAAAAACGATTCGAAAAATGGAGCTTCTCCTACTGTCAGTGTTGAAGTGGAGGACTAATGCACTCACTCCCTTCTCCTTCTTCTCCTTTTCCTCCTCTTCTTTCCCTGCCACCGTTGGAACCCTTAAACAGCAGCCACCGAACCCTTGCTCTCTCCCTTCTTTTGTTCCTTTGAAACCTGAACCGCACATTCCCATCTCCATCTATTCTCTTCCCTTTTCTCTCTTCTTCTTTTTCTTCTCTTCGCTGTAGCTAAATCCAGCAGCACCCTTCTTCCTTTCTTCTTCTTCTTCCCTGTAGTAGAAAACCAGTCCCCTCTTCTCCTTCTTCTTCTTCTTTTTCTTCTTCTTCTTCCTCTCTTCTTTTCTCTTTTACTATGGCCGAAACCCCATCTCCTTCTCTATCTCTTTTTTATTTTATTTTATTTTTCTTGTGTTCATTTTCTTTTGTTTATTCATTTCATTTTTTTATTTATTTATTTATCTTTGTAATTCAAATTGTAATATGCTCCCAACCCCTATCATTGTGTGACATTTCTCCCATTTCACTTTTGCCTTCGCCGTGTTTTAATTAATTCTCCGTGTTTCAATTAATATTTTTAGGGGATTTCATATGGAGTCCTAGGGTCACTCTAATCCAGCCCCTTAGGATCGAGGGTTGAAACCGATTGGGTTTTGCTCATTATTTTTGAATCATATGATAACCACGGGGTTTCACTAATTTCTGTTAAGATAGGGTTTTGAATCAACAAATGGATATATGGGACGTAGTTTAGGGCGTGTTTAGTTTAGGATGGGCGTGGTTGGCCCCTCAAACCGACTCGTAGCATTAGGTGCGTATTGGGGATTTGGGTTTTCCAACTATCTCCTATCTTTTGTACTCCGACATTCACTTGCATTAGTGTAGTACTAATTTAGATTAATTCAAGTAACTTAGTTAACTTAATTAGTCATTTCGACTGTTGTTTATTTAATTGTGGTTAATTTATTTAGTTTTTTTTTTTAATCACTGCATTTGATTTCTTCATTCAATTCAATTTATTAAATTTGTGTAATTACCAATCTTTTTCCCTCTAGTAGTTCGTTTATTTTAATCGATCAATTAATTAGTAATTTAATGTAGGATAATTAACTAGATTAATTAGTTAAAAGATTATCTTCTCATTAGCTTAACTAGGGTTTTGAAAATGTTTAACTCATCTTAGGATTAGCTCAAGGTAAACATAATTAGTGCAATTAGGTTTCGTGATTAGTTTAATTGTAGGATAATTAACTAGATTAATTAGTTAAAAGATTCCCTTCTCATTAGCTTAACTAGGGTTTTGAAAATGTTTAACTCATTAGTTTAACTAGATTAATTAGTTTAATTAAACCTTAGGTTTAGTTTAATCCTCCTATACTAGATTAGGTAGATTAGTAAAAATGCATTCATTTAATGTAATTAGCCCATTTAACTTTTATAAATTAATTAGGTCTCATTTAATTTATAAATCTTTTTAATTAGATTAAGTAGGATTGCAATAATTTATTTCATAAATTACTAGGGATTAGGATTAATCATTTTAATTGATTCAATTTAGGATTTCATAAATTCATTGATCATCCATCTAGGTTAGGTTCAATTAATCGAGTTAGTTCAATTTAGGGTTTCACAAATTGCTCAACTAATCCTAGGTTTAGGCTTATTTCATTAGTTTAATTTAAGACTCATAATACATCAATTAAATCATTTAGGTTTTTTCTAATTTTAATTAGCGTAATCATTTCATTATTTGCATCATAACCTAGCTAGCATAATTTAGACACTTGGTTTAGGGTTTTCACATGTCATGCTTAGATACCTAGTTTAGGGTTTTCATTGACCTAGATTTAGGACTAGTTAGTAGGGTACAAACAAACTTCGGTCAAACAAAAAGAGACCGGCCTTCGGGTTGGGCAGACTGGGTGCCTAACACCTTCCCAGTCTGTCACTTGACACTTGCCCAGAATCTTGGTGCAAACTAGCCTTATCCATCAGAGTCATTAGTCTCTCTCCCTTGATTGGGGGAGACATTTATGGTCCTAGACCCTTTTCTAGGTGGCGACTCCCTTTTACCCATAGCGTGTATCCCCCCTTGGCATTTGACGACCAGGGGATACTATCTCATCTCATTAGGGTTGAACCCAAGAGCGTGTGTACACGCGCTACGTGCAGTATCGCGATCCCGTGGCGGGGGCGGAGGTCCATGGTACCTACAGTGGCGACTCCACTGGGGATGTCAGACTCTTGATTGACCATTGTTTGTATAGTTTGTTTGTACCTTATTGTTGTATTTTGACATGTTATTTTTCACTTTTCATCACTTGCATACACTTCTTGCATTGAGCACAGCATGCCTTACCCTCATTCACCCCCGTGGTGTAGCTGTCAGGGTCCCTTACATATGTTTGGGCCGCCCCCAGTTACATCACACCCCTTGATACCGTACCATTTAGGCTTGGAATACGGAACTTATCGGCGAGGGTGTTACCTTGCGTGCTTGAGGGAGATCACACACATTTAGGTGTGCCCAAAGAGACACAATCGGTTAACACTCTGAGTTCGATATGCTCGAGCTATTCCCCTATTGGTATATCAAAGGGACCACGTACCTCTGATTCATTCTGTGTATACGGGTGATAGGTATATCGGTCCTGTCAAGGTAGCCTTTCCGGTCCTAAACCTAGCCAACATGCATCATGTACTTGGGCATAGAACCAATGACTAGGATCAACACAACTAATGTAATATTGTTTGCGGTTCATGTTGGAACCCCTTGTAGTCATTTTTACCCGTCTCAATCTACCCTTTACCAACGGAAGGATTGGATTTATCATTAACATTAAAGGTGCTAGTGTTTATAACTACACCAGTTGTTGATTCTTACAACTGCACCGTATGATTGGTACCGTGGCTATATGCCAACACCACCAGTCCGATGTGGTATAGGTCTCAACCTGGTAAAGGTTTCACACATGCTATCTCGATGTTAATGGTGGACCCAAATTCGTCCACCACGGTTTTCGGTGATTGATTCGATGTAGATCCGCCTATATGGAAGTTCTTACATGAACCACCTTGTTTGATCTATCAATTGAGAGTCTCTTCAACTTAGGGGCACTTCCTTTTGGTTTACCGCTAAGTTGATGCCACTCTCATTTGAGCTGACTCTTGTTTGGTCTAGTTGTCATTGTTTGTGTATGCTTTGACCCTAGTTATGCTCACGTAGGAGAATGTACTTGTTACCATCTCATCCTTTCTTTTGTCCATTTTCCGGTACTAAGAAGGAGTGTAATCCGAAGTTTCACTTTTCATCATATTCTACCCAATTGAGGCACCATTTCTCGTCAGGAAAGCCATTCCCTACCCTTGTGGGTCAGAGGTCCTGATTCAATTAGACTAGTGAGGCTTTCACCAGAACCCTCATTAGAAGTGTTTCCCGTTTCCCCAAAGGGTACAGATACCATGAGTCAAGATAACATTTCACCAGCAAATCCCGACTCCATGGAGGCCCGTGTCACTAAGATTGAGGAGATGTTAGCAAACTTAACTGCGATGATGCAAGCTCAGGTTGGTGGTGCTCGACCGGCAGAAGTTCAGGACCAACGGAGCCATCTCCATAGTCCTAGGGTTGTTCCTCACCTCAATGTGTTAGGTGCTGAGGATGATGTTGTGATTGACAATAGCCCTGCTATAGGAAAGTCTGAAAGTCTTGAGAACCAAGAGTTGAAGGATAAAGTTGGTCGCCTTGAACACTTGATCAGGAACCTCAAAGGTGTTGAAGATCAGATCATTGATACTGAAGGGTTATGTTTCTTTCCTCATGTTAGGTTGCCAGAAAAATTTAAATGGACCTCTGAAAAGTTTGATGGTAGGGGTGATCCCCGTACTCACTTAAGATCTTTTATTGGCCAGTTGAGGGGAGGCCGAGGCTTCACGGATGAGCAACTGGGGCAGGCCTTCCAATTTTCATTGACTAGTGTTGCTCACCATTGGCTAATGGCCCTAGATTCTTCCTTAACCCGCACTTGGGACGACATGATGAAGGCGTTTACTCGTCAATACTCCTATAATACAGAGATAGAGTTGACCAGGAGAGAGTTGGAAACAACAAAGCAAGCGGCAGGTGAAGGATTCACTAGCTATTTGAAAAGGTTTCGTGACAAAGCGGCTCAGATGTGGGATAGGCCAAATGAGAGAGAGCAAGTGGGAATGATAGTGAGAGGATTGCAAGACCCATACCGAAAGTTTTTGTTTGCTCTCCCCATCCTCAACTTTGATGGTTTGATAGTCGCGGCACAACAGGTCAAGGATGCCATCTTTCAAGAGGAACTCCCCAAAATGGATCGGTTTGCAACTGAGTCCAGTAGTAGCAGAAGACCTCCACAACAGAAAAGCTCAGGGGTCAATGCCACAATGTCTACTTTCCCTTCTGCGGCACCAACATCGTCCACAATGGTAGCTCCGTTCACACTAGAGCAAGGGACAGCTCCTCCCAGTCGACCTAAGAGGCAGTTCGCCAATTTGGGTGCACCCCTGAGTTCAGTTTTTAGCAGATTAGCGAAGGCCGGATTGATTTCTACGATCCAACCAAGGCCTATTCCCGAGCCAAAGCCATGTTGGTATAATCCAGACCTATTCTGCTACTATCATTGTCAAGAAGGATATACCACAGATAACTGTTTCAATTTGAAACATGCTATACAAGACCTTTATGAGCTAAAAAGTTTGAGCTCCGACCTAAACAGCCTAATGTAACCACAAATCCTCTTCCAAATCACCAATCAATCAATGCTCTTAGTGAGAATTTGAAAGAATTTGACCCCACCATCTTTATTAGACATCTGTCTATCCAGAGCGAGGGGCATGTTCATGTGGTGAAATCGGACGCAAAGCACAAACAGATCAAGATAGTTTAAGGAGAGTTCATGAAGTATCAATTAGAAGCATCTGAGACTCTTGAGATGGTACCCTATTTCAAGAACTTGAATGGTCAATTCATTAAGGAAGTGCATGACTCTTCATACTTTGGGTATTCAGAACTGTGACTCAATGAAATATCAGGAAAGGAGTTACCAGGTTTTGAGATCTTCTTTAACTGCGTGGTTGATCGGGCAGAGTCTTAAGCAGTTTGGTAGGCCCATCTGGGGCATCAAGGAGGATTTATGGATGTTAGTAAGCTTTTTGGTACAGAAGTTCTGATGATTATAGAAGACGAAGAGGGGTTGGTCATGTCTGGGTTCAAGTCCTTCGGTGTTATAGGTAGTCAGTCATGTTGTTAGGTATTTCCAGCTTTTTCCCTTTTGGTTTCGTGTGAGAAGTTTTATCTTTTTTATTTTGATGTTGTGTCAATCCAATCAAGTTTCCACATGGTGTAATCATTTTATTTTTTAATGAAATAGTTTATTTTGAGTATTTTGTTTGTTCTCTTCCCCATTTCCATCTCTTGATGATGAATCTTGCAGTGATCTTTCGCCTATTTTCTTCAAATCAACAAAAAGGAATCAAAGAAAAAAAAATCAAATATAGAAAAAAGGAAAGAGCAACAAAAAAAAAAGGAGCCCATCAGTCATTCGTCATTCATTTTGGTGCCAGAGCCTTGGTAATAAAAGGTCTTGAGCTCTCCACACATTTAATCCCCTTCCAACTAGTAAGGAGCTTAAAGAGAATTTTTCACATCATTAAGCCTATTAAGGGAGGCCATCCTTGGCCGCTAGTTATCCGGAAAAAATCCTGACAAGTTTAAATCCGCTAGTTATCCTTTTTGGGCCTAAGCCTATCCTTTGGAAAGCCCATTATGGCCTACCCATATCCCATTACCAAGGTACCCTTCACATACTTAATCCTACTAGCCTCTGGGGTTTGATTAGAAGACATTTTTTGTACTAGAGCCTGATATTGACAATGTTGGGGAAAAACACTTTTCCATTTCAAAATTTAATAACAAGAAGATAGCAAAGCTCCAAATTAAAATTTAAAAAAAAGGGGGGGGGGAAAAGGAGCAAAGCTTTAATCCGAAAGCAATCCAATACCCTAGGCAGGGGCAAGAGAGAAAATTGCTCACAAAAATTGAAGAAAAAGAAAGAAGGCAATAAAGGCAAAAATTAAAAGATTCTAGTTAGACCCTGGGGGCATATTTGAGCTTTTACCCTCATTTGGAACCAAGTCCTAAGCCCTATTATAACCTAGCAAGTCCTCCTAGGCTAAATGTGGTGAGATTTTCTCCGATAACTTTGAGCTTACCCAGTTATGATGGAACTTAATTATCAAGGCTTTACAACCAATACATCATCCGCTGCAGGAACTACGTCCGACCTGATTCCTGATTTACTTAGGATACGTAGGCAGCTTGAGAAATCAATTTCAAGATTGGTCCATCACCTCAATCACCATATTACCTTGTTTTGTTTGGGCTTCACAGGAATGTCCTTTCTTGGCTTCCTATTTTGAAAGCGATTTGATCGTTGCTACTTTTATCATCAGGAGATGGCTTGCTTAGACTCGAACTCTTTCTCCCATCTCTTATTCCGACGGATTCCCAAGAGTTTCACCACTTTGTCCTTTCTTCTAAGCCTCCTTAGTTGGCGTGATTTCTCTAGTGAGCTCGTCATTCCATGTAATAGCTCTCCACTCTACACTTGGTAGAACCATTGGGTCTGCATCCTTTTCATATTGTTTGATTGTCTTACTACTTGTTTCTTAGAGCTTGTGCCACAGACATGATGTTTTGGGTATTTTAAGGAGCCGCCCCTCAAGTCTTGAGAAGCAGCTAAGAAAGTTACTACTATCCCCGCTCATAAAATGTGGGCAACATCAGAAAGGTGCACTCACAGGAAAAAGAAGGGATCAACATGTTGTGGATGTTTACCATGAGATAAAGATTTGGTTGGAGCAACCGAAAGCCATTACAATTGAAGACATCAGACTATATTGCCATAAGTTGCAGATACATCCAAGTAATGCATATTTAGGCCAGATTTATTTGAGTTTAGGCCGAGCAAACTGGAGATGTCACAGTCTGGGGCAACAATCATTGATGGGTTACCTCCCTTGTTTTAGCTTCGTTCTCATGGTGAATTTTGTTTCAGCAAAATCCTTCTTTGTCATTTTCTAATGTAAACACTTCTCACTCCTTTTTATAGTAGTGGTCATTTACACTCTCTTACGTGAGCATAGTGTTAGGATTTGCATGACTAATCCTTTGTCTAATCAATCAGGTTGATGTTTGTTTAAATTTAATTGCAATACCATTACATCTCATGATTAAAATGTTGAACATTTAAGATTTTTAGGTATTTAACCTCAAATGCACCAGCTCATGAGGATTGGTAGCAATGGTTCTTTACACCATGGCTAAATCTATTTCAAGTCTAGTTATTTATGGTGCAAATTGGGCCTAGCGGTAATTTACACCAATGTTAGCTCCATTTCAAGTCCGGTTATTTACACCAAAGATTAGGCCTGGTGGTTATTTACACCAATGTCAACTCCATTTCAAGTCCGGTTATTTATACCAAAGATTGGTTCAGATGGTTCTTTACACCATGGCTAATTCCATTTCAGGTCCGGTTATTTACACTGAAGATTGGTTCGGATGGCTCTTTACACCATTACCAATTCCATTTCAAGTTCGGTTATTTACACCGAAGATTAGGCCTGGCGGTTATTTACACCAATGTCAGCTCCATTTCAAGTCTGGTTATTTACACCGAAGATTGGTTTGGATGGTTCTTTACACCATTGTCAATTCCATTTCAAGTCCGGTTATTTACACCGAAGATTGGGCCTGGCGGTCATTTACACCGAAGATTGGGTCTGACGGTTATTTACACTAATGTCAGTCTCACCTCATAGTCCGGTTATTTAAGCCGAAGATTGGATCTGACGATTATTTACACCAATGTCACCTCCATTTAAGTCTAGTTATTTTCGAATTGAAGATCGGGTCTGGCAGTTATTCATACGAATGCCATTTCTATCTTAAGTCCAGCTGTTGAGATTGAAAGTTGCGTCTGGTGGTTACTTACACCGAGGTTAAACCTAGTTTCTCTTGTGTTTGAGCATTCATTTACACCATTGTCTCATATTTGCATTTATGGTCTGCTTGGTTCTTTATACAAATGACAACTGATTGCATCTACACTTCTTTTGTCATACTTGCATTCATAGTCTACTTGGTTCTTTATACCAATGTTGGCTAATTACATTTACACCGTTTTTCCATACTTGCATTCACAATCCGTTTAGTTATTTACACCTAACGGTTGATTGTATTTACACTCTTTTCCATACTCGCATTCAAGTCTACTTGGTTCTTTATACCAATGTTGGCTAATTGCATTTACACCTTTGTCTCATTTTTACATTCATGGTGTGTTTGGTTATTTATACCTGACAACCAATTGCATTTGTACTCCTTCATACCTGCATTCATTGTCTACTTGGTTCTTTACACTAAGAATGGCTTATTGCATAAGCATACTTAGTCTAGGTTTTACTTGCATATTGACCAACTACGGTAGGTTTTATATCATGGTAGCACCCACACACTACTTGATTTCGCATGTGTTATCGATCGACATTTCTTATCTTTGGTCTTATCTCTTATTTTGCATTTGCATTTGCACCTCCACCATCCTTGAGCTAGATGTCGGCAGTACATTGCTCTTGGTGACAAAATGGTGTGTTCTTTTCTTTGTCTTTCGACCGTTACACGGGTCTCGGTCAAAGAGAGGCAATCTGTAGACACCGAATTTTGTCACCCCCCGGCAATGATGACAATATGAAGGATTACATGTTGGATATTTTAGACTTGGAGAATTTTCAAACTTAGTGTAGAAAATGACCATTTTTTCCTATAAACTTTCAAGAGAAAATGTTTTCAAAAAATTTAAAATTTGACATCGTGGATTATTGTTGTTTGTCCCCTCAAGTCGGACATTACACTTTGATGCGAGAACTATGCGAATCAACGCTCGATTCTCTCTTTCATTATATGATCCGGGTCCCTATTTTATACATATTTTCGTAGAGGTTTCCGATCGAGACTATAATCGTGTCTCACATCATTGGATAGTGCTCGGATTGAGCTTTTCAACGACATATTACACGTTGAATTCTGACTAACGGTTTGAAAGATATGACCCCCGAAAGTTGGCCTCAAAGTTCAGTATCAGATTCCATTCCGAGCAACCAGGGAGTGCCACGTGGCACCCAAACCCCTTTGTCCAAAAGCAAGCCTTTTTGGAAAATTCTCCCTAGTTTTTTAGTCCCACATCGGAAATATGAGAGAATTGTCCCAAGTTCCAAGGCTATAAGAATAACCCTTCCTCTCTTCCAAAAAGGGGAGGAGAAAAATTTAAGAGAAGGAATATGGCCCCATGGAGGTTTTTGCTAATTCCCTCTCTCTAAATAAAGAATTCCTCCGAGTAAAAATTTTTGAATGTGTAATCCTTCCTTGAGCCAGGAGACCTAGCCCGGTTCGGTTCGATTTTGGTCTTGAAGCACAAGGGTTATCTCCCCTTGTTTCTTGATTAAAGCCGGTTTAAGGTATTTTTCTTTTCCTAATTGCTGTTTAGAACTAGCTTATCTAATTTAATAGATTAATTTCTAATTTATTAATACTTGATTTGTTTAGATTAATTATGTTTAATTAGTTTCAGTTTGGTTCAATACGGTTTATTAGATGTGAATTGATTTATTCCGGTCCAATTAAAGGTATTTAGGTTTAATTGATTCTTTTAGATTAATTAGGTTTAATTGGTTTTTTTTTTATTTAACATACTTACTTAAGTAGATTTGATTTGGTTTAGTTTTTTTTAAATTGTTTTTTGTTCTTTTAATCTAGACCCTTAGATTAGGATCTCAAGCCCTAATCTCCCCCCATTCTCCTTCCTTATTCTGTTGGACCCAATTACCCTACTAGAGTACTAGTGGTCCTAATGGGCCTCAGCTCGAACACTCTCCTAATTCCTCTAATGGGCCTTCATCAAGTTCTCCTATTGGAAATTCTCCAATCTGCCTTAGTGAGCCTCATAACAGCCCCGGGGCTCACACTTGGCCTCTTGATAATTCTTTTGCTAGACCTAGACTAGTTTTCCTGATACCGAACTTAATGGATCTAAACATAACAGTTTTCCTGCCCTTGTGGTTCCTATCGTTTCTTCTCTAGCCGCCCCTCTCCACTCTCTTCTTCTTCTTTTTCTTCTTCTTCTTCTTCTTCTCCTGCTACTTCTATTCCTCCTAACCGAACTCTCTTCTTCTTCTTTTTCTTCTTCTTTTCTTTTTCCCTGCTACTGCAGTTCCCTTTTTCTTCTTCTTCTTCTCTTCTTCTCTTTTTCTTCGTAACCGAACCTGCAACCGAACACCCCTCCTTCTTCTTCTTCTTCTTCTTCTTCTTCTTCTTCTTCTTCTTCTTCTTCTTCCTGTCTTCTTTTTTCTTTTACCATGACCAACCCATGTCCGAGCCCTTGTGGATCTGGCACTCTGTTCTTCTCTCTCTTGATCTATCAGAATATTTTCTCCAGCGAAAGTCTTACTCTAAAGCTTGATTTCTCTCTTGGATCATTGTCTCTAATCACTGAATTTTTATTGGATTTTGATCTATTTTGGTTATTTCTGGTTGTGTTTTTACTGAGTTTCGGAGCTGCATGTTCATCGGGGATGGCTTCTTCTTGCGTGAACAACATCAGAATGTCACCAAAGAGTTTCCTAGACTATCCTCCGACTTATTCATTGTACGGATGGTTGAGTCCTAGAATCTCTTTCAGTCGTGATTTCCCTGATTAAGAATCAAAGATGAAGGCATCTCCAGGAACAGAACAACTGGTGAAATTGCCAGAGAAACAAGATCTGGAAACTCTTGTCAAAGACTTCGGAGATTTCGAGTTTAGGCTTGAAGATCCTGTGACAATGCTCTCGGCGGACGAGCTCTTCTTCGATGGGAAGCTTGTAACTCTGCAACTCAACACGGTTCATCCTGCTATTGCTTCGGGAACAACGGTGACGTCAGATGAGATTAGTTCGCCGGAGACGGCGAAACCAAGACGGAGAGCTGAGGTGTCTAGGATGGATCCATACCTGTTCTCCCCTAAGGCACCGAGATGTTTGAGTAGATGGAGGGAGGAAAGGGTTTCTTTGACCAATGGAGAGATTGGAGAGAACAATCTCTGAAGGAGGAGGGATTTCCCTTCTTTTTCTTTTGGGTTTCGTTCGACTAGTTAAGGGTTTGAGAGGGGTTTCAGAGAGCAGAGAGAAATCGAAAGAGCAAGAAGCCGGAGTCTTCCCCTTCATCCTCTTAGGGTTTTTCTTGTTATAGATTATCCAATCAAATGCTAATCTTGATATTTCAAATGGGGATTGGGATTATTACAGACACAGTGGTGGGTTATCGATGGAGAATTGAACTGCAGAAGGAGATGAGGACTGGGTTTCCACCTTTCTTCACTTCTTCTCTTTTGCTCTCTTCTTCTTTTTCTTCTTTTCCCTATGGCTGAAACCCTATCCTGCCTTTTCCTTCTTTCTGCTTGACCCAATCTGGAAATTAATCAAACCTGCAATCAATCCAGTTCTGAATCCGTTTCTTTTTATCTCTGATAGTGGGTTCTTTTAGAATTAAAGTGTGTTTAAATTAGATTTAAATTTGAATGTCTTGCCATGTTTGAAATCATTAGATTTAGATAGGTTAGTCAATGTCATGTTGGCTTTGCTCAGTGTTAATTAACTTGTCTTTTTTTTTATATAATTGATGATTTGATGTTAAAAAGCTTAATTTATTTTAGGATTAGCTCAAGATAAACATAATTAGGGCAATTAAGTTTCGTAATTTAGTTAATTAAACCATAGGTTCAGTTTAATCTTCCTAAACTAGATTAGGTAGACTAGTAAAATGCTTCCATTTAATGTAATTAGCCCATTTAACTTTTCTAATTTAATTAGGCCCCATTTAATTTAAAAATCTTTTTACCAATTAGATTAAGTAGGATTGCAATAATTTATTTCATAAATTACTAGGGATTGGGTTTAATCATTTTAATTAATTCAATTTAGGATCTCACAGATTCATTGATCATCCATCTAAGTCAAGCTCAATTAATCGAATTAGTTTAATTTAGGGTTTCATAAGTTGCTAAACTAGTCCTAGGTTTAGGCTTATTTAATTAGCTTAATCTAAGACTTATAATTCATTGATTAAATCATTTAGGGTTTTTTATTTTTAATTAGCGTAATCATTTCATTATTTTTATCATAACCTAGCTAGCATAATTTAGACACTTGGCTTAGGGTTTTCACATGTCATGCTTAGATTCTTAGTTTAGGGTTTTCAGTGACCTTGATTTAGGACTAGTTAGTAGGGTACAAACAAATTTTGGTCAGACAAAAAGAGACCGGCTTTAGGGCCGGGCAGACTGGGTGCCTAACACCTTCCCAGTCTGTCACTTGACACTTGTCTAGAATCTTGGTGCAAACCAGCCTTATCCATCATAGTCATTAGTCTCTCTCCCTTGATTGGGGGAGATATTTATTGGTCCTAGACCCTTTCTAGGTGGCGACTCCCTTTTACCCATAACGTGTATCCCCCCTTAGCGTTTGATGACCAGGGGATACTATTTCATCTCATTAGGGTCGAACCCTAGCGTGTGCACACGTGCTACGCGCCATATCGCGATCCCGGGGCAGAGGTCCATGATACCTACAGGTCCAAAATTTGAGTTAAGTGTCAGGTTAAAGAGTTAGGAAAATGTTAAGCACCCAATTTTCCAGGTTCAACCGGTCTTCTTGCTAGATGCTTGAGAACGAATATTTTCCAAAATTATTACTATTTCAAATGTAAGGCTAAGTTATCACATATATATACATTAATTGAATTCAATGTACTATATACACTAAAACAAGGTCTGTTTAAAGTCTACATTAGGACAAGTTGGTTGAGAAATTATACTTAAACTTAACCCCTATTTCAGGTCAAGAGGGGTGGGCCTCTGATTAGTATCGGCCTGAACTGTCTTTCGTGTTCTCCTGGCTCAGGGGAAGATGGTCTTGACCACCAAATTCCTTTCTTGAGAGATGGTGATTGTGAGGGTATCTGGACAGAGTTCCGGCTAGGAACGATCACTTTCGGATTTGGATTCGGACAGAGCTTCAGCTAGGGAAGGCTATTTCTAGGCTTGGGATGAGGTGGCACTCTAGCAGGGGTTCCATTGGGGATAGGCTAAGGGAGGGCTAGGCTGAGGTAGCACTTCGGTAAAGCTTCCACTGGGAACGGCTATTTTTGGAAATATTTCTGGGACACTCGGATAGAGGTTTGCCTAGGAAAGGCTATTTTTGAAAAGAAACGGGCTGACCTAAAAATGGATTTAAGAACTCCAAAGTCCCGAAGAACACTTTGAAGTACCGAACAGAGTTTCAGATCTTAACAAAAATCTCTTCGTAGACCCAAAGAACCTCAAAAAGGTAGGGGGTTTCTATCTCAAGAACGCTCAAGAACACTCAAGAACACTCAAGGGAGGTGGCTCAAGAACATAATGTTTTTGGCTAAAAACTAGATTTAACTAAGAATTTGGATTAAAAATCTTCAAGATCACAAAGAACACTTCAAAGATCCGAATGAGTTTTCGGATCTTGACGAAGATCGCTCTGAAGATCAAAAGAAAATCAAGAGGGGGGAGGGGAAGAAAATTTCACTCTGAAAGGGGATTCAGGTGTCTAATGGTGTCTGTTTTTTAAAGGAGGGGGTATTTATAGTTTTTTTTCAACCAAATAGGAGAGGGGGAATCCCTTTATCCAGTGGAAAAAGGGGGGGCTCTTGCCAAAAGTGAGGAGATAGGATTTTTGTCCAATGGTTAAAGGGGGGTTTTAAAGGCAAAATGGGTGGGGAGGGTTTTTGTCCAGTGGGTAAAAGGGGGTTTCAGAAAAAATAGGAGGAGAAAATTTTAGCTGAAAAAAGGTGATTTTTGAAAAAACAGGAGGAGAGAAAGTTTAACCAGAAAAATGTGATTTTTGAAAAAGTGGGAGAAGAGAGAAACGTAGTTTTCAAAAAAGCGGGATGAGAGAGAAGGTTTAGCCAGAAAAGGTAGTTTTCAGAAAAGAGGGAGGAGAGAGAAAGTTTAGCCAAAAAAATGTAGTTTTCAAAAAAGCAAGAGGAGAGAGAAGGGTTAGCCAGAAAAGGTAGTTTTCAGAAAAATGGGAGGAGAGAGTAGGATTAGCTGGAAAAGGTAGTTTTTGGATAAGCGGGAGGAGAGAGAAGGGTTAGCCAAAAAAGGTAGTTTTCAAAAAAGCCAGAGGAGGGAGAAAGGTTTAGACAGGTAGTGCGCGTGATGTCATGGGTGCATGAATGAATGGGTGTGCGGGCAATGTGCACAGCGGGTGTGTGCACGTGCAGGTGTGCGGGCTATGTGTGCATGGTGCAAGCACATCATGCACGGCCATACAGGCAAGGTGTGCATGGTATGTGGCGGGGACCTGCACAGCATGCGACGGGGCCGTGCATTGGTGTGCAGCAAAGTTGGGCTGGCTGGGTGGCCAGTTTGTGTGATGCACATAGAAAAATTATGATTTTCCAGGGAAGGTTGCGGGAGATCCGTCGATCAGATTTTGGCGTACCATATATCGTTCGAATCACATTTTCGAGCACTATCCATCTGTACGGTCATCTTGACTAGATTCTTTCATATATAAAAAGCCAAAATTGGAGCCCTTCCCTCCGGTGCGGGGATTTCTAGGGTTTCAGACCCGGGATTGTTTTGGGGTTATCTGGGTAGGTAGGGGATGAATTTTAAGGTGTTTGGGTTAGGTGACAGATTTTTCCAGGTTTCCAGTAGGACTGTCCGTGTGTGCGGCATATGTACGGGAAGGTGTGGTTTTCTGGGGATGACTGCTAGAGAACCGTCGGCCCGATTTTAACTTATCATATATCGTCAGAATCATGTTTTTGAGCAATATTTATCTGCATTGTCATCTTGACCAGATTCCTTCATATATGAAAAGTCAAAATTAGACCTTCTTCTCTCCCACGCGGGGATTTCTAGGGTTATGGGTAGGGGAATGTTTCCATCAACATCTTTGTTGGTCGGAAGTCAGAAGTCGCGTCCAAGATCTATATTTCATCATAGCCAGAGGAGGGGTGACAAAATTGGGTGTCTACAGCCGCACAACTATGCCACTGCCCGCACACCCTTGTGCCTATCATGTGCCCACCCTATGCACCTTGCACGCACACCCCGTGCAACCTTGCCGGCCATGCCCCATGCACATCAACCTAACCTTGTGTCCCACCACCAATGGTTGAGATTGGTATTCTACTGGCTTGATGAGTGAAGAGATTTCCTCTTCACCCACTTTGGTCCAAAAACCCACTTTTTACCCTTTTCTAAAAATTTCTCTCCTCCCATTTTACCAAAAACCCATTTTTACCCATTCTCTCTCCTACCACCCTCCCACCTTTAGATTAAACACATAGAGAGACACCAGAATCACAACCCCACTTAAGAGGTGAAGCTCTACCCTATCTCCTCCTCCCCTCCCCCTTTGAGTTTCTTCAGGTCTTCGGAGCAATCTTCGTTAAGATCCGAAATTTTTTTTAGATCTTCGAAGTGTTCTTCGGGATCTTAAAGATCTTCAATCCAAGTTTGTAGTTTAATCCATTTTTTTCTGAAAATAGCAAGTTTTTGAGTGTTCTTGCTCTTCACCAAAGGTAGAAATCCCTCCCCCCTTAAGCTTCTTCGGGTCTACGAAGAGATCTTTGTCAAGAACTAGAGTTCTGCTCAGATCTTCAAAGTGTTCTTCGGGGCTTTGAGGATCTTCAATCCATTATTAGGTCAATCCATTTTTTTCAAAAATAGCCATTCCTAGTCGAAGCTCTGTCTGAGTGCCCTTAGAATTTTTCCAGAATAGCCATTCCCAGCCGAAGCTTTGTCCGAGTACCCTTGGAATCTTTTCAAAAATAGCCATTCCCAACCGAAGCTCTGTTCGAGTGCCCTTGGAATTTTTCTAGAAATAGCCATTTCCAGTGGATGCTCTGCCTGAGTGGCACCTCAGCCTAGCCCTCCCATAGCCTATCCTAGCAGAAGCTCTGTCAAAGTGCCACCTCATTCGAAGCCCAGAAATAGCCTTCCCTAGCTGAAGCTCTGTCCGAATCCGAATCTAAATCAGAAAGTAACCGTTCCTAGCTGGAACTCTGCTCGAATATAATCACAATCAAAATCTCTTAAGAAAGGAAGTTGGAGATCAAGACCATCTTCCCCTGAGCTAGGAGAATCCGAAAGACAGTCCAAACCAGTACTAATCAGGGGCCCACCCCTCTTGACCCAAAACAGGGGTTAAGTTTAGGTACAGTTTCTCAACTCAATTGTCATCATGTAGACTTTATATAGACTTTGTTTCAGTGCACATAGTCATTTAAATTCAGTCAATGTATATATGTATGATAACTTAGCCATGCACGTGGAATAGAAATAATTATGGAGAAAATGTTCGTTCTTAAGCATCTAGCAAGAAGACCGGTTGAACTGGGAAAATTGGGTGCCTAACATCTTCCCAATTCTGGAACCTGACACTTGCCCTAAATCTTTGGACGAGACCAACTTTCAGGCCCTTTTCTCTAAAATTGGGCCCACCCCCAGCCATAATCCTAGGTGGTGACTCCATACCATTTTGTATGATCCCGATCCCCAAATTGGACCCTCATCAAAGCCCTGTCTAGAATGACAGACTTTACACCCTTGTGAAATAGGCCTCCACATATCTCCAAGTGGCGATATGGAGGTGCAGGGCCAGCAAGCAAAGTACACACGACACACCCCCCTCCCTTATGAAAAGAGAAAGAGAGGAGAGAGGATGGAATGGCGACTTGTGAAGTCATTGATTCTCTAGCCGCTACCCTCACAGGTGGACTAGGGGCATCAACCCCTATCCACTCCCTATCATCAAGTGGGCTAACTTTGGATGAATCATTGGTTGACAATTGAGTGAATGATTGAACAAAGGGTTGGGAATACAAGAATCCTAAAATAAGCCACTTTTGGTTTAGGCATAATTCCACACTTCAAGTATTCTCTGCGGTCCATTTGGACATGTTAGGGTAACCGGTTTACTCGCTTAAGTCCAATGTCACCTCCATCATCTCTCCGAGACTGTCTACTGCAAAGTGATTATAGCCTAGTTCACAAGGATCCACAAAACCCTGAATCACCCGAGCAAGCATGGGTTCACCCTGGAGAGACCTTGCAGATAGAAATGGCTGAGTTCAAGAGCAGATTAGCCCAGATATTGTACATGCTTCAAAACCCTCCCTGGATTGATCCCAGGGATAAACCAGCACAGGCTATAGGAGAATTGGAATAGAATGGACCCATGGTCAACGAGGAACCTATTCTCGGGTCCCTCCACCCAGAGTGGTGATTGAAGATGAGGAAGAGGAATTTACGACACATGTTTGAATGGAACCTCCAGAGATGGAGAAAGAAAGAAAACTCAGAGAGCAATTGGAAAAGTTGGAAAATCTAATCTGAATAGAAAAGAGTTCAAAAAGTCAAGTGGTGGATTCTGATGATATGAGTTTCTTCTCGAGGGCAAGGATTTTGAGAAGTTCAAATGGCTGACTGACAGATTTGATGGGTCAGGGGACCCTAAGGGTCATCTCAAAGTCTTCCTCAGCATCACCAAATCATGGAAACTTATGGACAACCAGATGGGACAGGCCTTTATGTTAACATTATCAGGGGCAGTATTGAGGTGGCTCACACAGTTGAGTTTGCCCAAACCCAAAATTGGACATTAGTAGTGAAAGCCTTCACTAAGCAGTACTCATACAACACCGAAGTGGATGTGAAGCATAGGGAGCTTGAGACGTTGAAGCAGCAGCCCAAGGAAGGATTTACCACATTCCTAATGAGGTTTAGAGACTAGGCCGCCAAGATGGCAAACCGACCTTCTGAGGCAGAGCAAGTAGAAATGTTGATTGAAATTTTGTCAAAGCTTTATTACAATATCCTCTATTACTAACATCTGCAAACTTTTGATGCCTTGATAACCACTAGCACACATGTGGAAAACAGAATTCTAAGCTAGGCTCAATATTAAGGATCCTCCCAAGATGTAGGAAAAAATATCAGAGTTGGACGAGGAAAAGGTCCTAAGGCCAATGTGGTCGGCACGGTCCAGCAGTTGGTATCACCCGTCACCTCTTCACAACTTTTTGTGATACAAGCACATGCTCCTACTCAGAAGGCTCCTCGCCCAAGGAGACAGTTCACTAATTTAGGGAAGCCCATGATCGCAGTGTACGAGAAGCTAAAGAAACAGGGATTGCTAGGGATAGTGGCTCCAAGGGTAATCAACAACCCTCCCCCAGCATGGTATAGGGACTATGAATATTTTGCTTACCACACTCAGAAGGGGCATAACACTGAAAGATGCTTAGGTCTTAAACATGCGATCCAGGATTTGGTAGGCAACGGGACTATTGAGGTCAAAGTTAAGAAGCCTCCCAATGTCAACACTAATCCACTCCTAGATCATGGAACCATCAACATGTTGTTAATGATAGGTGACTGGTAAGATTGGGATCTTCATTTCTACAATCCAAATCTTCTTATTAGAGACTCCAAGAAGTACCATATTGAGAAATATAATGAATGGAAAGAGAAGTTGATGCTTGTATGAAGATTTTCCCTTCCTTCGGATATAGTAGGATACATCATCAGTTTTATTAAGGAGGCTTGTTGAAAGGAGTGCGAGTCTTTTTAAAGGGCCATTCACATATACTATGCAGATAGCCACTTTCGTCGTTCTATGTTCTATGATTTTGGGGTTCCCCAATCTAGTCATGTGAACAACCTAGAAAAGAAGCAACAGAGAGTGACCCCACTCAATTGATCATACTTAGAGATCGGAAGAATCACATGAATGTCTGTGCCTAAAGGAAAGTCATGAGCCAAAGGGCCAAGGTTATGAAGGCACCAAAAGAGTCATCAGAAGAAGAACCATCATTCCTCCTTTCTCATCAACAGGAGAATCCACCGTACCATACCTTCAACATCCATCTTACCATCAACCTCCACCATACCATCATCCTTCACCCCACCACCAAGGAGAAGGAACCTCATCATCTTATCACCCCTTATCTTCATCACAATATCCTACCTCTTACATCACATCACCCTCATATCACCCTCATACCAATCCCTTTCCCAAGGTTCGGTGGATAATCCAAAAGAAGGATGGATGGGCGGATACAGTTGGAAGGATATGATTGCATTACCAAATTCTCCAAAGATAACCTCATCAACAAATTCGGTGAATGTCTTAGGAGAAGGTCAAGATGTTGATTCTACTTCTCTAATTCAAACAACCATACATTAGGAGAATAATTTAGAGATGATTGAAACAGCATTGGCAATAAGGGAGCAAATCAAATAGCGCACCTCTCTAATCCATATAGGAAGTGACACAGAAGATGATGAGTCTGGTCTGATTAGGCTCTAAGCCATTGAGGTCAAGTTTAGCCCCATGGAGATCTTCCTATCCATATGTTCTGAATACTATGAATGTTTGGATGCAGGAGAATTTGAGAGTCATGAGGAATCCGATGAAGAACCAAGTGAGGGGGACATCAATGAAGAAGAGGATGATGACGACGATGATGAGGACGAGTGTAAGGATGGGGATGATGGGGTTGATTCCAATTCTCCAAGTGATGATGAGTACCAGGACTAGATTACCAAGGACCTTGAGACAATAATAAAGATGATGAATCTGGGTACTATTCACCCAGAGATCCTGGAGGATATTATGTGTATACAATTGGCGAAGATGACACAATGATTGACCCCACAGATGCTATCCAATCAGCACTCACGATCCACATGGAAGGGGAAGAGGCAGCATCAAATTCAGTAGATAGTGAAGGATACGAGATCATTTTTGAGGGTGAAGTAAACCCCACATGAGTAGCATCTATGAGCGTTTGGTGGAGATGAAAATCGAGGCTGATGAAATTAACCAAATGTTAGGTGAAGTGGCCATCAGTGAACACTACTATACTGAACAAATGGGAAACCTTGAAAAAGCAGGAGGACATGACACACTTGCAGAAATGATGGATACGGGAATCACACGCCTTTCTAATGCAGTCAAGAAAGTGCGGGCTAGGGCTCTTGATATTTGTGGAGGACCTCGACTTTCCACCCCAAGCAGGGAAGGAGAATCTAAAGAAGAAGATGATCCTATAGTAGGGATAATTACTATAACAAACAATGATGATGAGGATTGCCATCCCACAGAGATCATTATAAAGAAACTTGTCAATGTAATGGAGACTCAGAGTGGAAGAGACTACAAGGGCAAGGCCCTAGCCGTAGAATAGTAAAAACTAATGAGGCGGGAACAAGTGGCTTGAAGAAAGAACTAGAGAATCCAGTCTTGGCTCAGCTCAAGAAGGCCCAGGCCAATATCTCAATTTGGGGATTATTGATGGCCTTCCCTTCACACCATGAAGCAGTCTTAAAATCCCACACTAATGTGCAAGTGCCAATCGAGATAGATCCAACACATCTCGCACAAATAGTAGGGGAAACCTATGCGGTGCAGTCATTGATGTTGTTAGAATTTGAATTCCCAAAAGGAGCTAGGCACAATAGGGCTATGTACATCACAGTAGAATGTATTGACAAGATCGTGCCTCAAGTCCTCATTGATAATGGGTCTGCTTTGAATGTTCTACCTTTGAGGTCGGCCAAGAGCATCAGCATCAATATGGAAGAGATGAGGCCGTCAAACCAAATAGTATGGGCATATGATAATACCAAAAGAGAAGTCCTTGGAATCCTCACCCACACTATGATAATTGGCACGGTGAAGTTTGACATTGATTTCCAAGTCATTAGCATACCAGCATCTTTCAACATGCTCTTAGGAAGACCTTGGTTGCATTATGCAAGGGTTGTAGCTTCTAGCCTCCATCAGAAGATGAAATTCATTCATAAAGAGAAAGTGATTACAATATCTGGAGATACCAAAGTTGTCAACCTTTAGCCAACGTTGAAAAGGGAGAAGAACAAGACCATGAAGTCCGACTTAGTGGTTTTGAGTTAGAAGTAACTTGTGCGGCCCTTGCCAAGGAAGCACCAGAAGAAAAAGTCCCGACTGACTATGAAGCTATGTGGAGCCTGCTAGTGAGTTAAATGATGAAGAACATACAATACTTTCCTTGAATGGGACTAGGTAAGTATCATCAAGGTGTCTCAAGGCTACCTACTTTGGTGGTGAGTAAGGGAAGAAGCGATCTAGGGTACACTCCTCCAACCCCCAGACCAAAAAGCAATAATGTTAGCAAGGGACAGAAGATACTAAGAATGACCATGAAAATATCTGCCTCTTATTACCCCACTCTCGATGGGTATTTTGTAAGGGAATGAGAAGATTTTCCCTTTTGCAGTAATGTTGAGCCTTGGTTTGATGAAACCGCCGCAAAGATGTAACCAGGATTCGAGGTGTTCTTTCAAGAGGAGTTTGATTAGGTGGCTCAAGAGATAGAACAACAAGAAGCTAAGGACAGAGAATAGGATAGCTACATCACTGGAATAGTGGAAGTAGCATTGATTGAGGATGGGTTCTCCTCTAACAACCCTACAAGACTGATCCGGTCGAAGGAAGTACCGAGCCCCCGAGTCCTCCTGAAGAGAGAGTGGGAAAAGAAGGTAAGACTCATCTAGAGTTTGCAACTTCCCACTAATCTGAATAACCACATCTATTCATTTCTGCAAGAATCACGAGTTCAGGAGCTATATGAGCTCAAGCCCAGACCCTTTCGAGGAAGGAGTGTTTATGCAAAGCAAAGAAGAGCACCTTCTGTTGTCCAATCTTCCGTTTATGATTGGAAAGTCTAGAGTCTGTGTATGTTGAGTCTATTACACCTTCTTTCATGAATGAAATTTTTTATTCTAATTATGACTTGCCTCCTTTTCTGATGATGATCTTAATAAATATCAAGATTTAATAAAGCAATGTAAACCAAAGAAAGCCCAACCCATCCATGAGGATGCCCAGGTTATTAATCTAGGAACCGACCGATACTTGTGAGAGGGATGCTTGTGAGAGGTAAAAATTGGTATCACCCTAGATGATGAAGAAGCAGAACAAATGATTAATCTTCTGAAAGAATTCACCGTAAGTCTTTGCTTGGTCTTACGAGGATATGCCTAGTATAGACCCCAATACTGTACAACATCGATTGTCAACTTTCCCTGGGGCAAAGCCTATCAAGCAGAAGCTCAAAAGAATGCATCTAGAATGGAGTGAAAAGATCAGAGAAGAAGTCGTAAAATAGTGGACTGTACGGTTTCTTCAAGTGGTAAAGTACCCCAAATGGTTGACTAACATAGTACCAGTGCCAAAGAAGGATGGCAAAGTATGAATGCGCATGGATTTCCGAGATCTTAACAAGGTGAGCCCTAAGGATGACTTTCCATTACCTCACATTGATATATTGGTTGACAACACAGTAGGGCATGCCTTACTATCATTTATGGATGGATTCTCGGGATACAGTCAAGTAAGCATGCACCCAGAGGATCGTGAAAAGATAGTCTTCACCACTCCATGGGGAACCTATTGTTACAAGGTAATGCCTTTTGCACTAAAGAATGCTGGGACAACTTATCAAAGAGCAGCTACTACCATATTGCATGACATGATGAACAAAGATGTGGAAGATGATGTGGATGACATGATAGTAAAGTCAAGGTATTAACAGGGGCATATTCCCACACTAAGATGATTCTTTGAAAGAATTAAGAAATATTAGCTAAAGTTGAATCCTCAAAAGTGTGCGTTCAGGGGAACAACAAGAAAATTGTTGGGATTCTTGGTAAGTGAAAGGGGCATCGAAGTTGACCCTATCAAGATCAAAGCAATCCAAGAAATGACCACGCCTCATATTGAGAAGCAGATACGAGGATTTCTGGGTCTCATCCAGTCTATCAGCAGGTTCATAGCTCAACTGACAACTATCTGCGAACCAATCTTTAAGCAACTGAAGAAGGATCTGCCCACAGAATGGAATGACCAATGCCAACAAACTTTTGATAAAATCAAGGGATATCTTATGAACCCACCAGTATTGACACCACCAGTGGAAGGAGAGCCACTTCTTTGTACTTATCAGTAGGAGAATATTCCATGGGCTCGGTGTTAGCACAAAAAGAGACAGAGAAGGGGGTAGAGCATGCCATATACTACCTCAGTAAGAAGTTCTTGGAATATGAGACATGGTCCACATCTTTGGAAAGAACTTGTGCTGCATTGGTTTGGGTAATAAAAAGGCTGCGGCACTATATGGTAGCTTATCCGATGCATTTGATCTCAAGGATGGATCCAATCAGTACCTCTTTGAAAAACTAGCTCTAACAAGAAGGATGGCTCGATGGTTGCTACAGTTATCAGAGTTTGACATCACCTATATTGCTCAAAGGTCTATCAAGGAGCAAGCAATAGCCAATTATTTGGCTGCCTACCCCATAGAAGATGGAAGAGCCCTAGATGAAGTCTTACCAGATGAAGAAATCACAATAATAGAAGAAGAAGACATAGCTAATGAATGGCAGTTGTTCTTTGATGGAGCAACTAATCAAAAGGGGTGTGGCGTAGGAATATTGCTTGTCACTCCTGACGGCCTTTACTTACCTTCATCATTCCACCTTGATTTCCCCTGTACCAACAACATTTCCGAATATGAAGCTTGCACCTTGGGGCTTGAAGCAGCTCTGACCATTGGGGTAAAGAGGATCAAGGTATATGGTGATTCATCCATTGTCATCTGTCAAACACAAGCAAAGTTGAAGACCAGAGATGAGAAACTAAAGTCGTATCAAGAACGTCCGGAAGAAGTGATTGGGCACTTTGAGAATATCTTGTTTGAATACTTTCAAAGGGATAACAACTGATTTTCCAATGCCCTTGCAACCTTGGCTTTTATGGTGGAATGCAACCCTATGGCTAAGGTCTGACCATTCTTGGTGGAACAAAGAAGCAGGCATATTTATTAGAATTTTATGAACTCTCTTATCGTAGATGGTTGGTTATGGTTTGCTCTTATTGTGGATTTCATCAAGGAAAGGAAATACCCGGTTGAAGCCACAGATAGAGAAAAGAAATTTCTGTCGAGATATGCCACCCAGTTTATCTTCAATGGGACTTGTTATACAAGAGGTCCTCTAATGGAATATAGTTGTTATGCGTGGATGAAGAACAAGCTGCAACAATCATGGAAAAAATTCATCAAGGCCTTTATGGACCCCATATGAATGCCAAGATGCTAGCTAAGAAGATTCTCATACTAGGATACTATTGGAACACAATGGAGGCAGACTGTGTGAGCTGTTTTAAGAAATGCCATAAATATCAGATATTTGCGAATAGCATACACATACCACCGACGGAATTGCACTCACTTAGTTCTCCTTGGCCGTTCTCTACTTGGGGCATCGACATTATTAGAAAGGTCAACCCCAAGGCATCCAATAGTCATGAGTTCATCTTAGTAGCCATCAATTATTTTACGAAGTGGGTAGACGCTTAGTCATATGCAGTCCTCACATCTACTAAGGTGGCAAAGTTCATCTAAGAAAACATCATTTTTTTATATGGAGTGCCTCAAGAGCTAATATCGAATTAGAGATCCCACTTCTGGGGCCAAAACTGAAAAAATTTGCATAAAGTTTGGTATCAAAAGGCATCACTCTACCACTTACAGGCCACAGACCAATGGGATAATAGAAGCAGCTAACAAGAACATCATGGTCATCCTATAGAAAATGGCTGAAACACACAAGGATTGGGAGGATAAGTTACCACTTGCTTTATAGGCATATCATTCTTCTGTACGATCCTTGACAAGGGCAACTCCTTTATCCTTGGTATATGGGGCTAAGGCAGTCTTACCTATGGAAATCCCAGTACCATCCTTAAGGGTACTACTCGATAGTCAGTTACCTGAAGGAGAATGAGTGAAGGCCAGACACGACGAGCTCAACTTTCTTGATGAAAGACATATGAACGCCATGGATAATCTGAAGAAATATCAACCGAGAATGGAAAGGGCCTTCAACAATAATGTGAAGCCCCATCACATAAAAAAAGGGTGAGCTTATTCTTCGAGAACAAAAAGCCCCAATTCATGATCTGAGAGGAAAGTTCAGGCTCAACTGGAGTGGCCCATTCACTTTCAAAGAGATTCTACCAGGCAAGTCTATAAAACTCATCGACCACAATAGTGAAGAAATACCTAGATTGGTCAACTTTGATCAACTTAAGAGATATTATGTCTGAAAGGGTGAATAACCTGAACTACGCTAGACCTGATTCCTCTCAAGAGATACGTAGACAACTTGACATGTGCAAGTGTGGTCTCAACAATCTTAAGGAAATAAATTGATTCCTATATTAATAATTAAGGTATCTTAAAAAGAACATTATAGCATGTGTCCCCTATGAATATGTTATTGCTTAGTCAGATCGGGCGTGTAGAATTACATCACAATTTACTCTGACAGGTGCCTCAACACTGGGATACTGATCTTCACGTATTTCAGTTTGAGTTGGTTGAAATCTTCCCAACTCTCAAAGAATTCCAAGTTTGTATACTATCTCCACCTAAGGGAATGTTGATCCTACCATCTTTGAAGGAAGATTACTCGGAGGAAATTCAGGACTTCTTCGGATGGAAAAAGGAGGAAGTGAAACAGTTCATTAGATACAGGAAGATCGACATTCTGAAGGTGGCCAAGATCCTTGTTCAGTATCTATCATTGGGAGGAATTCATTAGCAAAGATCACAGGATGCTTGCCTACTTTGCATGATAGCTCGCTATGTTCTCCAAACTCCCAGATGTGATGCATCACTTGTTCTGATAAAAGTGGTAAACCAATTGAAGGAAGGAGGTGACATCAGTCCTACGGTCCTTACAAAAACACTCAAGGGATTTAATGACATGAGCCATAGCAATAAATTTGGATTTGATCATTATCAAGGGAGTCCCGCTATTTTTCAGATTTGGTTACTTGAAAAACTGAACTGACCAACCATTAAATGGATGCCAACTCGGATATCTTTGCTAACAAGATAAGAGGGAAATCCCAAAATTTAAGCTCGTTGTTGATTGGGA
The DNA here is from genome assembly GCF_013358625.1 of Macadamia integrifolia. Classification (NCBI taxonomy): domain Eukaryota; kingdom Viridiplantae; phylum Streptophyta; class Magnoliopsida; order Proteales; family Proteaceae; genus Macadamia; species Macadamia integrifolia. The sequence continues at coordinate 201,162 of NW_024870514.1, read as the reverse complement.
GGAGTACCTACAAGGAAGAACTGCACAAAATATTTCATGGGGATGCCCATAGTGGCCACAAGAGGATTTTCTAATGAGAACCCTTGGATACAATTGCGTCAGGTTGATGGGATTAACTCATACGTTCTTTTACTTGCCCACCTACATCAGCCGGCAATATGGATTGAAAGCAAAGGACCCATGAGAGTTGGTGAAATTCTACCCACCCCAAGAACTGTCTCCCCACCTTGTTACCTACCTATCCTATCTATGGTAGAAAAGTTATTTCCATTCTATATATTGAACTTGGTAGTAAAATAGTGTGATATTTGGATTTTCATGTCATTCCGATTATTCTAATGAAGACTTGAGTTGTGGAATTAATCGTGCCTAAGAATTCAAATTCATAAATAAGATTTTCTTTATGTCACAGATAGATCTTCATTCATAAAATTCCAAATCTAGTAATAGAAAAAGAAGAAGAAATAAACATGGGGAGGGAAAAAGAAGAAGAAAAAAGATATACATGTGTTTGTGTTTGCAGGAACTACAATATACAGATCCCTAAGAGTCAAAATCCTCGTTTGAACCATACTCGGTGTCATCCTCATGGAATGTCGAAGAGGTAGTAGGCACCAATCCCGAGTTCGCTAGCCTCTGGGTGAGATCCTGAATCTGTGCATACTACTGGGCATTCTCCTGTTGGTAAGAGCTGACTTGGCTCTTTAAGATAGTGTTCTCTCCTTCCTGGGAAATATAATGAATGGTCAAGAAAAAGAGCAATAAAGAAGAAGGACAAGATTAAAAAAGAAAAAAGGGGAAATGATACCTTGTCAAGCACCACCTCACACAAGCTCTGGTGCATCCTCCTAAGCTCGGCGTAGGCCTCCAGAGACACCTAATGAGGATCATGTCAGTCAAAAGAAATCAAAAGCCAATGAGAGATGGTTGAATACTCACATAGTCATATGGAATTGGTAACTCAAGAGAAGCATCTCTGTCCAGTCTATTCTCCAGGAGCTGGCGTATACCAGTATGGGCTGCGTTAGGATAAGACCAACCCAGGAAGCCATAAAAGGGGATGGTGGCTCTCCAGAGAGATCCACCCACAACAGTAGAAGGATCAATTTGGAATGGACCAGCAGCATCAACTTGTGACTGAATAGTAGAAGGGTCTATATAATGTATCCTCCCTTGAAAGAACATCAATCAAAGCTAAACAAAAAAGGGAATTGAAGAATGAAAGGGATATTCAAGAAGAACAACATATCACTGGACTGCTGGGGCCAAAAGGAGTACAGACTGTCTCTTCCTCAAGGGAGGTCTCGTAATCCCTATCTTGATCTAGCAAGGAGTCATCCCACATTCCTTCAGTCAATCCCTCAATTTGATCTGTAGGAATATGCTCTAGATGATGCATGGTAGGTGGAGGAAGACAAGGAGGGAAGCGCATGTTGGAATCAGACCACTGGGTGTGACCCGCTCTCCCAAATACCATGTATGGCCCTAGATTCCCCTAAACAGAACTAAATTCTCTATTAGGTACTTGGCTTGAGCAACTTCATTAAGGTTCAAAAACCTGAGATGCTAAAATGACCTCTAAGTAACTTGTAAATTCAAGAATTGGGAAGATTCTAGATCAAATTGGCAAAATAGCTTATAGGTTGGCCTTACCTCCAGAATTGGGAAGATTTCATAATGTCTTCCATGTCTCTATGTTGAAGAAGTATATTCTAGATTCTTCACATGTATTGTCTGCTGTGGAACCTTTGGAGTTGGATGATGACTTGAGCTATGAAGAAAAACCAGAAGGAATCTTTGATAGGAAAGAATATCAACTCCGGAGTTATACTATTCCATATGTGAAGATTAAATGGAAGAACCACCCAGAGCAAGCCTCATGGGAAAAAGAAGATGAAGTGAAGGAGAAATATCCAGAATTGTTTGGATTACCAGGAACGTCTCACAATTTCTAGGATGAAATTTTTATATGGAGGGGGGAAATTGTAACACTCTAACTTTGATCCTCTACTTTACTTATGGGCAGGTAAAGATACTAGGTAGAGAAGGCCAATACTATCTTGTGCCATACTGAGGGCATGGTATGACACAATTACTCTACCATTCAGCATTAACACACATCTTAAACCTTGTTTGGGTGCATACACTACCATGCATGAAGTACCATATGGAATAGCAAGGACTGGAGCTATTACCAGTCCATTCTTCAATTCCTAAAAAATATTTTCACACTCCTCTATCCATTCAAACTTGACTCCTTTTCTGGTCAGCCGAGTCATAGGGGCAGAATTCCGGGAAACTTTCACAATGAATCTTCATTAATTACCTACTAAACCCAGAAAATTTTGAATTTCACTAACATTCCTTGGTGAGTCCCAATCCAGTATTGCTTTAACCTTTCCAGGATCAACCTCAATACCTCTAAAAATTTACCCATGATAACCAGAATTCACATTTGCTAAATTTAACATACAATTGTTTCTCCCTCAACCTCTATAATATAGACCTCAAGTGTATTGCATGATCTTCTCTGCTCTTGGAATAAATCAGTATGTCATCCATGAACACTATGACATATTGATCCAACGTATCATGGGAAACCCTATTCATAAATCACATAAATTCTACTGGTGTATTGTCAGTCCAAATGGCATAACCACAAATTCTTAACGGCCATGCCTAGTCCTAAATGCTGTCTTCTGGATGTCACTTTCCTTGATTTTCAACTAGTGATACCCTGACCTCAAATCAATCTTGGAGAATGTGCTGGCTCCTTGCAATTGATTAAACAAGTCGTCAATGCGGGGAAGTGGATACCGGTTCTTAATTGTCAACTTATTTAATTCCCAGTAATCAATACACAGTTGCAAAATCCCATCCTTCTTCTTCACAAACAGGACTGGAGCTCCCCAAGATGATTCACTGAGTCTAATAAAACCCTTCTTCAATAAATCTTGCAGTGGCTCCTTCAACTACTTCAATTCAGTAGGAACCATCTTGTAGGGTTCCTTTGACACTGGTGCCACCCCAGGTATTAAATCAATACAGAATTTTGTTTCCCTATCTGGGGGCAAACTACACGAATCCTTTGAAAATACATCTGGAAATTCTTTTACTATGTCTAGTTCTTCCAATGTTGCCATCTTCTTTGTAGTATCATGGACACATGCCAGGTATGCTTCACATCCTTGCTTTAATAGTTTATGTACTTGAATAGTAAAAATCAACAACTTCTTTGTTTGGTCTTTCTTGTGCCCTTCAAAGGTAAAATCATCTCCATCTCAGGGTCTAAACAATATCTTCTTCTCCACGCAAAGCACACAAGCCCAGTATGCAGATAACCAATCCATACGCAATATTACATCAAAATCCTTCATGTCTATGCAAACCAAATGGGCTATCATATCTCGCTAATATATCTGAAAAATACAGGGCTCATATACATCCTCTAAGTTTAAAATAAACCCAGTAGGTGTACTAACCATCAATTTATATGCTAAATTTTTTGGTTCTACACCCAACCTTGGAGCAAAATCGGAAGACACAAAAGAGTGAGATGCACTAGAATCGAATATAACAACTGTTGGTATCATAGAAACAAGTATTGTACCTATCACCACTCCAAGTGCAACCTCAGCATCTCCATCTGTCAATGCAAAGACCTTACCAAATGCTTATGACTTCTTAATGGATGCAGAAGAAGAAGAAGCCACACTTTGTTCACCAGGTTTCCTCTAAGGACAAAACCTCACATAGTGCCCTAGCTGCTTGCACACATAACATCTCACAGTAATGGGCTGAGTAATGGAAACTGCTGGCTGAGACTGAGCAGAAGCTTGAATAGTATCTCTTTGTCTAGGTACAATAGTAGAAGAAGAAGCACCCCTTCCAAATCTCCCAAACTATTTCCCTGTATTTGTTATCTTGTCCCTTCTTGCTGCATGAATCTTATAATTCTCCCTCTACTTATCTTCAATAGTTCTGGAAATTTGTAGCACCTCAGCATAAGACTGAAGCCGATGTGTAACTAACATAGTTCCAATGCTAGACCTCAAGCCCTTCTTAAATTTCTTTGCCTGTGCATTGTCATTCTTCATATGTTCTTAGGAAAAATAGTACAAGGCCTCAAATTGTTGTTGATATTCCAACACTAACTTAGGCCCTAAGTTAATGCCATGAATTCAGACTCTTTCCTGTCTCTCACACTGATTGGGAAATAGTTTTCATAAACTACATCAACAAAGTTGTCCTGGGTGGGATGTGGATGTGTAGCTAGTAGTATGGGTCTGGTAGCCTTCCACCAATCATGGGCTTCATTTTGAAATTGATAGGTGGCACACATAATCTTTTGTTCATCATTACAACCTAACGCTGCCAATGCCATTTTAATTCCCACTATCCATTTGGAAGGTGCCAATGGGTCATGACTCACACCACTGAAGTATGGAGGCCTATATTGTTGAAACTTCTCCATCAATTTACTGGTGTCAGTCCATACTTGTACTGTTGGAGGGGTCTCTACTGTCTGCTATCCGGTCTGAGTATCTATGGTTGGCACTACTTGAGTTGTCTGCCCATTGGTGGTCTGTACTACTATGACTGGGGCTCCAAAAGCAAACTGAAAGGTAGGGACTATACGAACTAGAGATGGTGCCATAGATGTATGATTAGGTGAAGTTTCTTTGGCACATAGAGCTGTAGCCAATTCCTTAATCAACCTATTCTGCTATTATTGTTGTTGTTGCTATTGTTCTATATTCTATTGTAGTGTTTGTTGCAAACCTTCTTATATACCCTAGACCATATTGGTTACTATGGTTGCCATGTCCTATGCTGTAAGTATTGGTGGTGCAAGAGGTGGCATAGGTGTTGCTACTGCAGGGGTAGCCAAGGAAGCCCACATGGATAGTCTAATCAAAAGGATTGAGGCTATTGTTCCTAGAGAGCCATCATCAGTCAATATGGTTAAGATGTGCAATTGGTGCCAGTCCCCTGTACATGTTATAGAAGAATACCACAACACCTCTGGGGGCATTTCCAATGAAAGTGTTAATGCCTTTATCAGAGTAATCTATATAATAACACTTACAATCCAGGGTGGAGAAATCACCCAAATTTCTCCTAGAACTAGGGCAACCAAGCAGGGCCTCTTAAATTCCATAATCAAGGTCAATCTAGACCCCAAAGGCCTCCCTTTGCACAACAATCTTTTGCCCCAAATCCTTTTCCTAGCCCTGATGTAGGCCCTCAGGCTAGTTTGCCTAAGCCTTCTCTCCTATCATCTTATTAGCAACCCCTTAGGTTCTTCAACAGTAGAGAGGCAAGCAGAGTAAGTGATTTGGAAAAGAATATGGCCCTTCTCATGACAAGCCATCAAAATCTTACGAAAGAACTCACCTAAATTGTTTCAATTTTGCGTAAGAGGGAGAAAGGAACATTGCCCAGTCAACCAGAGCCTAACCCTAGGCATCAGACTGTTAGTTCACAAGCACCCACTAATGCATCACTGAATGTGGAACAAGGTTAGACCCAACAAGGGCCCTCCAACCAATATCATAATGTTTATGCCCTTAGGAGTTGCCGAGAGTACCAACAAAGTATTCTTAAATCTCCCCCATCTATTACTCCTGTTAACACTCCTTCTGTTGAGGACATAAGTGTGCCTCTTGTTCCAGGTTTGTTTGATGAACCTAAAGATTCTTCTGAAACTAAAGATGATTTGGTTGAGGAAACCAAAAATGATTCTTCTGAAAAATGGCAAATCCCTAACAATCCTTAAGTTCCTCCTGTCCCCTTCCCTAATCACTTGGAAAACAAAAAGAAGTTTGCTTCCATGGATAAAATTTTATAAGTATTCAAAAAGATAGAAGTGAACATCCCTCTTTTTGATGCCATATCCCAGATCCCCGCCTATGTAAAGGTCCTGAAAGATTTGTCCACTCACAAATGTATCACTAGTGTGCCCAAAATGGCTTTCTTGGCAAGTAACATTAGTTCCATAATTACTCAGCCTATAGCCACCAAGTATAAGGATCCAGGGAGCCCTACCATAGCTTGTGTTATAGAAAACACCTACATTGAGCATGCTTTACTTGACCTTGGCGCAAGTATGAATCTTTTGCCTTACCATGTGTATAAGCATCTGGGATTGGGAGAATTGAAAGCCACTGGAACTACTCCCCAGTTGGCAAATAGGTTTGTTAAGATACCTAAAGGGATGGTTGAGGATGTCTTACTTAAGGTGGGAGAATTTATTTTTCAGGTTGATTTCATTGTGTTAGATACCAAGCCCTTCTCAACCAAGGATGAGATCCCAATAATTCTAGGAAGACCATTCCTGGCTACCAATAATGCATTAATCAATTACCAAAATAGTTTCCTAAGGTTATCTTTTGGCAACCAAACTGCTGAGCTTCACATGTTTAGGATAGGCAAGCAACCACATATGGAAGAAGTGATCAATATGCTTGAGGATTATCTAGACTTTTCTGATGATTTAATTACCAACTTTGATATTGATTTTGATTCAGAATTCCAAGAGTATATGGATGAGTTGGATGATGATAGTGAAATTTTTTTTTCTAAAGTCTTGAGTCTTCACACACATGTGGAGCCCTTAGGACCCCTTTCCAATTCCATTTCCAAACCTTTTATAGTTGAGCCTCCTAAGCTAGATCTTAAGGAGTTGCCTTCTAATTTGAGGTATATCTTCCTAGGGCCTGACCAGACTCTTCCTGTAAAAATTACTTCAGATTTGACTTTTAGCCAGGAAGAGGAATTACTCAAAGTGTTAAAAGACAATAAGAAAGCCCTAGGATGGACCATAACTGATATCAAGGGTATAAGTCCTTCTATTGTGCAACATCATATACATCTTACGGAGGATTTCAAACCATCCGCGAAACCTCAAAGAAGAGCTAACCCTGTAATGATGGAAGCCATTATGAAAGAGATCCTAAAGTGCTTGGATCGTGGAGTAATTTATCCTATTTCTGATAGCCAATGGATAAGCCAAATTCACGTGGTGCCCAAGAAGTCTGGTGTTACTGTAGTTCCCAATGCCAATAATGAACTAATTCCAACCCATGTCCAAATAGGGTGGAGAGTGTGCATAGACTACATGAAACTTAATGCGGCAACCTGGAAGGACCACTTCCCCTAGCCATTCATTGACTAGATATTAGAGAGGTTAGCTGGACATGAATACTATTGTTTTCTTGATGGATATTTTAGCTATAACCAGATCCGAATTGCTTTAGATGACCAACATAAAACCACTTTTATATGCCCGTACGGAATTTATAGGCGTATGCCCTTTGGGCTTTGTAGTGCCCTTGCTATGTTCCAACGATGCATGATGAGTATCTTTTCTGACATGGTCAAAAAATTCTAAGAGGTATTTATGGATGACTATTTGATTCATGGGAATACCTATCCTGAGTGTCTTCACCATCTTTCCCTATTTTTAAAAAGGTGCATATCGAAGAATTTTGGTTTTGAATTCGGAGAAAAGCCATTTTATGATTAAATCTATATTGTTTTAGGCCATGTAGTATCCAATGAGGGAATTAAGGTAGATAGGGCCAAAGTGGATTTAATTGATAATTTATCACATCCCCAATTTGTTAAGGACCTCTGGTCTTTTTTGGGCCATGCTGGTTTCTACAGAAGGTTTATTAAGAACTTTAGTCAGTTAGTCTGACATCTCACTACACTACTTGTCAAAGATCAAACTTTTGAGTTTTCTAAAGAGTGCTTAGAATCCTTCAAGCAACTTAAGAAGGAGTTAACTAATGCACTCATTGTTCAACCACTTGTTTGGACTGAACCTTTTGAAATGATGTGTGATGCTTCAGATTTTTCCATAGGAGTCGGTCCAGGGTCAAAGGAATAATAAGCTATCCACTGTCATTTACTATGCTAGTAGGACCCTAAATTATGCACAACTCAACTATACAACCACTGAAAAATAATTTTTAGCTGTTGGGTTTACACTAGAAAAGTTTCGGTCTTAGTTAATTGGGTCACATATGGTGGTGTACACTGATCATTTTGCTCTTAGATACCTAATTTAGAAGAAGGATGCCAAAGCCCATCTCATTAGGTGGATTTTACTTTTACAAGAGTTTAATTTGGAAATTAGGGATAAGAAAGGCATTGAAAACCTAGTTGCAAACCATTTATCCCAGCTTCCCAATTCCTTGACTGTCGATTCTCCAGTCAACGAGAATTTTTCAGAAGAACAGTTATTTGTAGTGTTCAGTGAACCATGGTATTCTGACATTGTCAACTTCTTAGTTTCGGGTATGACTCCAGATCACTGGTCCACCCAAGATAGATATCGATTCCTTTCATAAGTTAAGCATTTCTTTCGAGACAATCCTTATCCTTTTAAAGTCTATCCTGACCAAATTATAAGACATTGTGTGCCAGATCATAAGCAGCACTCAATTTTATCTTTTTGCCATGATCATGGATGTGGTAGACACCTTCAACCTAAGAAGACTTCCGCAAAGGTTCTCCAATACGAATTTTATTGGCCCACTCTTTTTAGAGATGCTTTTAATTTTTACAAGGTTTGTCCCACCTACCAGTCTTTTGGTCGTATCAATAAGAGGAACATGATACCCCTCAACCCTATTTTGCTAGTTGAGATCTTTGATGTGTGGGGCATCGATTTTATGGGACCATTCCCTAATTATTTTGGGAATTTGTACATACTTTTGGCCGTTGATTATGTTTCTAAATAGATAAATGTCATACCTTGTAAATCTAAGAAAAAATCTTTTCCCATTTTGATACACCACGTGCTATAATTAGTGATAGGGGTATTACTAATTTTTGTAATCGACCTTTTGAGGCCTTGATGAAAAAGTATGGGATCACCCATAACTTAGCTATCCCTTATCATCCTCAAACTAGTGGCCAAGTGGAGGTGTCTAATAGGCAGATCAAACAAATCCTAGAGAAACTATTAATCCCAACCATATGGATTGGTCCCTTAGGCTAATTGATGTCTTGTGGGCCCATCAGGCTACATTCAAGACCGACCTTGGTCAGTCTCCCTACCGTCTGGTCTATGGAAAAGCATGTCATTTACCATCAAGAAACTCAACTTTGATTTGTCTAATGCGGTATTCATTGTAGGCTCTAACTATCCGAGTTGAAGGAACTTAGGAATGATGCTTATGAAAGTTCTAGGATTTACAAGAAAAAGAGCAAAGCCTTCCATGATAAGCATATTCTACGTAAATCTTTTACAATTGGTGATAAGGTCTTATTGTACAACTCTTGGTTGCACCTTTTTCCTAATAAGCTTAGATACAAATGGGATGGTCCGTTCATTGTCCATAATATATATCCCTATAGGGCTGTGGAGATTTTGAATCAAGGAATAGGGGTAATTTCGAAGGTTAATGGTCAGCGTTTAAAACCGTTCCTTTTCATACTGCTGCTAGTGAAGAGGTCATGGATCTCCATGAACCTCTTTACACTGATGACTAAATTTTAACCAGGTATGATCCCCTTGCATTGTCTCTGCTTTAATTCTTTCCATGCATTGAGGACATTACATGACTTAAGTGTGGGGGATGAAAATCAGTGTCTTTTTCTTATTGCTTTTTTTTTCTCCTTTGTTGGTGTTTGTTTTTTCTTTTTGTTTTTGAGCTTGCCAAGGATGAAGTCCTACTTTGGTTTTTGGCTCATGATCATACCATTCAGTTGCTTGATGTATGAAAGTAATAATTTTGATTATGGTACCCATCTTGAACATATAAAAACCCTATTGAGAAGAAAGAAACAAGCCTATGTCTTGAGGTGGGACTCTCTTTTGAAAAATAAGAGACCCTTGTTTTACGGTGCTGGACCATATGTAAGTCTGTGGGGTCCTTGTACTCTTGATTTGAAGTTGAGATTCTTTTTTAGATTGGCACGTATTAACAAATACACAATTTTAAATGAAGTGTGGAAAGTGATATAAAATGAAAAGTAAGAGTTGATTTCCTTAGAACTAAACAGGGCATTGCGCCTCAGGAAGCGCAGTGTCTTGATCAAAACTTTTAGGGAAGAAATTTCTGAAAGAACTCTGGAATCACTGTCTATGTTGGGTATATGCAAAAAGCGAAGCTACAAAGTAACTTGGGTGTCTGGTGCTTGCTACACCATGTCATTCAAGCCAACAGTAGTGGAGAAGAATAGAGTTTATTATGAAAAAAAAAAATCACACAGTAGGAAAGTATGTGCAAATGTCATCAATGCCTTGGTAACATGTTTGGATGATTAGTCCTTTGTTCCCTATTACTTTACAAGTGCTTTTGCCTTAAGATAAGGAGGTTTTGAAAGAGACAAGGTGAGTTCCGAATTAAGAAATATACATGTGTCTGGAATTGATATGGGGTAATAAAAATTCAAGTGTGGGGGTCCCTAGATCAAGTGTAAGAGGAATTATCTTTGCTTCAGATCGGTATAGCCCTTACCTTTAGACAAGGTTGGATTTGTTTTTCTTTTCTGAATTTTGGGAGTATATTCATAAAAACACCCACAAGACACAACTCATCCACTAGGGTAACTTAGGGGTTTAAAGGCTTGTTGCCCATGCTAAGTGCATCCGTGATTCCTACAAAAGTGAGTTAGGTTTTTGCTTTTTATTCTTTTTCTTTTTGTTTTGCTCAAGGACTAGCAAAGTCTAAGTGTGGGGGAATTTTGATGAGCACATTTATATGTGAAATCTTAGGTAGTAAATCATGCATTTTTACATATTTAGAATGGAGCTACCTTGGGTTTTACTCTCCTTTTGTAGGTTTTGTATTTTAAAAGCCTTAAGGAATATCGGGTGCCATATCTCCAATTTTACACGTAAAGAGGTCTTGTTTCTTTTCATGGTTACGAAGAGGATGAAATTTTGAGCAAGAAGGATGTGTTGCATTAAAAGTACACATCTGTTTGGTCACCCGTACAAGTGATTATTCTTTTTGGGCTAGTAAAAGAATAATGGATCATAACTAAACCGAGATACAGAACCAGCCCGTTTGCAGTTGTTCTAAGTGTGTATGGAATATTTCAAATACCAACAAGGATCGATGGATCCCTCTTGAGTGATTGAAGATTCATTTTTGATAACAACAACTACCTAGTGCAGTGGGTGAGTTGTGTGCAAAAGTCCCTTGCTCACCAGGAGGTCGCCGGCTCACTACTATTTTTTTGGAGATTTGTTTTGGAAGATTTTCTCTCTCCTACTTACCACTTAAAGCAAGGGGAATGGATGGAACTTCCCACTCAATTCGATGATGTCCAAATCAGCAAAGCAAGGAAAGTAGAAATTGTGTAAGGGGGGTTTGTGCGCAAGTTTGAAGAGAGTGAGAGAAAAAGAAGGAAATAAGGAGAAAAAATAGGAAAAAAGGAAAGAAAAAATTAAAAAAAAAAGGGAAAAAAAAGAAAAAAAAATCATGGAGATTTTTTCTCTTTTCTCCATTCTCTCCCCTCCACCTCATCTCATCATAAAATCGCCCAAGGGATCCACCCTTGGGCGTTCTCCTCTTTTCTCCCCTGTTTTCTCTCCCTTTTTCTCCTAATTCCTATTTTCCACCTCATCACCACGATTATCCAAATCCCCACCAAATTGGAAATCCAATTTCCCCAAATCGTTTTCTCCTCTCTCCCTATTCCTATAAAAGAGGGTCGACCAAGGCGGGGGGGAAGGGCATCCTCTCTAGTCCCTCTCTTTTTCTAGTTTTCTTCTTCTAGTTTTTTAAGTTATGATCTCTCTCTCTTTAGTTCTTCTTCTTAGTTTTTTTTTATGCAAGCACTTTTATAATTTTTTTTATTAATGCAAGATTTTTTTTATGTTTTTCAGGTCATTCATACAATTCAAGTTATTCAAAGGTATAATTATTTTAATTTCTAGTTCTAGGCTTAGTTCTAGGTGACAAGAACAAGCTATGGAGCATCTCTTTCAAGTTCAATTTTTCTCTTCATGATTTGTTTTTTCCAGGCCTAACAATTTCAAATTTGATTTAGTTCAGATCTAGTTTTTAGGATTGGTAGTATCTCAAATCAATCAAGTTTTCAGTTCAAGGATTGAAGTTCAAGTAAGTAGGCTTCTTCATAAGCCTTCTCACCCCCCCCCTTCCTATTCCCTCTTCTTGCTACACATTCATTCGTAATTTAGGATTTAAATTTCAATTTTTACTTTAATGCTTCCCTTTCCCCCAAGGTCCTTGGCTAGATTCATGTGTTGACTTTGCCCCTCTCTGGCTATGGAACCATCCTTTTACTTTTCTTATTTACTTTGCCTCCCTACCTCTAAAGCTAAGTAGAGCAACCCTTGTAAGAGTAACTCTCTGGTCAAGTAGGAAAGCTCATATGATTTATAGTGCATCCCTTGTGCTAAGTAGAGAGATCTATTTGTGATCCTCTCTCTAGCTTTGTCCCCTTTATTTGCACTTTTATTTACTTTTTAGCATTTTTTATTTCAGCACTTTTACTTTCAGTTATTTGCTTTTGAATTGTGTGGCTTGAGTATTTAAATTCCTAGATGACGAATCGTTAGGTCGTTCAATTTTTATTACAATTTTAATTCTAATTTCCCCAGATGTGTTGGTTAGGAAGTTTCTAGATGCATTTGTTTTAGGTCAATAGTTGGAAGTAGATCACCATAATCAATCGTTACACTTTCACATTACTAAAAGAAGCTAAAAATAAAGTGGTTGCTCTCCTGTGTTCGACCCGTTAGCTACAGTGATCAGTACGCTTGCGGTTACTTTTAAAAATTCAAACAGTGGCCATGCAAGGCAAGGGAAGAACTCCTACGGAGGGGGGAGGAGAGCTCTCAAGTGTGAGAGAAGGGTATTCTGAAGTGTGGCAAAGTGTGCTCAAGTATGATTTTTCAAGTTGAGGGGGGTATTTATAGATTTCTTGGACCAATGGGTGAAAAAGGGATTTTTTTCAACCAATAGGGTGTAGCAGCATAGGGTATGCTAGAGGTGCCACGGGGTATGAAAGCGGGGGGTGTGGGATTTTTAGGTAAAACATCGTACCTGGCATGGGGCTGTGGGCAAGAGTCGCGGGGGTGCTTGGTAGGGTGGGGCAGTGGCATGCATGTGGAAGGTTGCGGGAAAGGGTTACGGGGCTATATGGCTATGGGGTGTGAGATCATGGACAAGGGGCATGGGAGCGTGCTTAGGGCAGGGTCGTGAGACAATGGAGTGGGGCCACAGGGTTGTGAGGCAGGTGTGTGTGAGGGGAGGCTGGGGTGTGCATGGTGGGTGGGTGTGCATTGGGCTGGGTGTGTGTGTGGGGGATGGGGTGTGCATATGTGGGGCTTCGATGGGTTATATCTTTTGGTGATGATTGTGGGAGATCCGACGATCCGATTTTGATGCACCATATGTTGTTGGAATCGTGATTCTAACTACTATCTATTTGTACGGTAACTTTGGACTAGATTCCTTCATATACATGATGTCATAATTGGACCCTTATTTTCTTCTACCTAGGGTTTCTAGGATTTCTAGGGTTTTCGGGTGTGTAGGGAGTAATTCAGGGTTGGGTTACCTCAGTCAGTTGTCATCTTTGTTGGTTGGAAGTGAAAGGCCATGTCCTCAATCCGTGAGTCATCATAGTTGGGGGAGGGTAACAAAATTGGGTTATTGAATGCCCCTCTTTAGCTCAGGCCTGTACCACAGCAGAAGGGCAAAGAAAAGAATGACCACATTTTGTCACCTGAAGCATGTACTACCGTCACTTAATCTTGTCTCCCTAGGTTAGGTCTCTTGGACCAGTCTAGGAAAAATTTGGTCTTGGGCTGCTTGGACCATGGGGTTGGGTATCTTAATCTTGTCTCCCTAGGTTAGGTCTCTCGGACCAGTCTAGGCAAAATTTGGTCTGGGGTCGCTTGGACCAATGAAGATAAAACTGGGCCTCTGGGGCCTATTCACTGAGATTGGGCCATCTAGGGCTAGTTCAATGATTTGATCTTGATCTTGAGATTTGATTCTTGATTCTTCATTTTTTTTTTATTATTGATTTTTTATTTTTGATTTTTGATTTTTGATTTTTGACTCTTTATATTTTATTCTTGATTCTTGATTTTTTTTTTATTCTTATTTTTTGAAAATTTAACTTTTTGAAACATAGTATTTGATTTTTTATTTTTGATTCTTGATTTTTTTTTTTTTTTGTTTCTTGATTTTTGAAAATTTGAATTTTTTGAAGCATAGTATTCTTTTTTTGAAACTTTGAATTTTGGGTGGGGGTTATTCACACTGATTTTTTTTCTTGAACATATTGGTAACAAACTGTCCGCCCCCCCTCATTTGGTTCACTTCTCACCTCCGAGTTTTTGACTTCCAGGTGAGTTTTGAGCGAGTTTTCTTAAATTCTTCAAAGTTCTTCGATGTTCTTGAGGTGGAGCCCCTTTTTTCAATTTTAGAATCTTTTTGGGATTTTTTGTAATTTTTGAATCTTATGGTAGAGAGATTGAGGAAGAGGACCCACAGAGGTCGTATACTTGAGGGCATAGCAGGATGCAACCCCTTGGCTGAGGGAGGGGAGTGTCCCACTATTTGGTATATGGGACAAGCACTTACAGGCACCCAAAGGCAAATTTGCAACTCTACGTGGGGCACGTGGGTAAGTCATCTTTGTTCTTCCCTTGTTTATTATTTTTTAAAATTCATTTTTATTATCATTTTTCATTATTATTATTTATTTTAGGTGCCCCCTAGGGGTGGGCCCCCAACATCAGCCAGATATGGACATCCCAACATAGTCCAAGAATGGTACAAGATACTCTCCCCAAGGGTTGCACGCCTAGTAAACAACACCTACCTATGCCACTTGCTGCTTTTGGAGACCAAGAAAATGGATCTTGAGTTGATGAGAGGGATCATTGAGCAATGGTGGCCCAATACACATTCCTTCCATCTTCCTGTTAGTAAGATTACCATCACTCCCTTCTGGTTTTATGCCTTGACGGGCATTCCCTTCGACAGTAGGCCCCTGATTTTGCCCCAGACCATGGGGTCAAACGATTTTTTGAGCCTAACTGGGATCCTCATTTTTGAGAATTAGAGGTCGATTGCATTGGTGAGATTGTGGTTTACTAGTGGGATGCATCCCGGGGGGGTACTGAACCCTATTGAGACCATCTAGGTAGTTTGCTCCTTTCTTCTATTTGCTGTGGGACAGTGCCTCTTCAGTGATCTTCGAGGTAGAGTGGATGTTCGCATGGTGGCCCTCTTTCGAGACCTTGGTGAGGTAGATAATTTGGACTGGGGGTAGCCTATGCATATTTATTATAGACGCTCGATCTCTTTGCCTACAGGGACCGTGGCATCAAGGGAGCGAGCTACATCATTTAGGTAACTTTCTGTCCATGTGTCTTTCTTTTCATCAATCATGCATCCTTATCAACTTATCATATTGATTTCCCAAATCAGCCTTGGTTCTATGAGCATCTGGGCTCATGCTTCTTGTGTTGCGTGATCCACTCGCATCCTTGTTTCCGGTAGCCACAAGATGGGGGAACCGTCGCACGTAGGGGGGCTGATCTCTTGCTCCGGGGATCACTTCTTGTTAACTTCTAAATGAGATAACTACGGTGAGTCATACTTGGTTATGAGTTTTCTTCTTATTTTGTGTCGTACTTATCGAAATTGTAGGCCACTTGGTGACCTTTTTGGCATCTTAAGTTTTTGGTCCCGACAGAGATAGATCAAGCCATTTACCTATCCCAGTGGAGAGTGTTATTTTGAGGCCTCGAGGGATGAGTCTGGTATCTGGGGGAGCATTTTACACCTCAGTGGTACAACAGTGATCGACACATCCCCCCTTGTCTTCCCCCTACCAATATGCACTATCCAGAGCTTATTCCTGAGGATGAGGTCAAGAAGTTGGCTGAAGGAGTCTGGGATGACAATTTTTTGATTATGGCGGGGGATTATGAGGTCTTCTTGGATGGGGAAGATAGTTACCCTTGAGTCTTATAGGTCCTATGGTATGTTCTGTCCTTTGAGTGCTCTTTCCATATTTCAAGTCCTCTTTCCATATTATTTTGATGCTTCTGTAATGGAGGACACGCCCCATGATCCCTCTTTGTGCTCAGCCACAGCCAGGTGTTGTCAGTTCCTCCTTTGCTAAGTCTTCTATAGCCACGGGTGGGTTCAATCATAACATGGCCACCATCCCCTTCCCTGGCTTTCCTGGTTGGTCCTATTTGGATGCGGCCAACCCCCATGTCCCGATAGTTTTGGAACGTAGGCTGGATCAGGATGCTTCTCTCTACCTGCCTATTTAGTATGACTGTGTAAGTGCCTAAACATTATTTATACTATTTCTCTTTCTCTCCCTTTTGGTGACATGGTACTTTTCAGGTGTCGCCGGAGGCCTATGCTGAAATTCGACGGATGCACCAAGGTCTCTGTGATGAGATATATCAGAGGGCTGAGCAGATGTGCTCCAGGGTACCACCTTTTCTTTGACTTGATTCTCTTTCATTACTAACCCTTATCCTGACTATCCCTTGTGCTATCTAGGATGGGAAAGTTGCCTTTGATGAGGCAAGTTGGTTCTCAGACGGAGCAAATCAATTCTCAAAGGAAGCAAATTTCCAATTAGGCCGCACATATTAAGGACCTTACAGCGCAATTAGCAAAGCTACAATCGGTGCCTGATGCTTCCTTGATGTTTTCCATGGATGGCTCTGAGTATGACATAGATGAGGATGTTGATCCTTAAAGATCTGTTCTGTTGTTCCTACAAGACACAAATGTTGTTTTTTTCTTTTTCTTTTTCCCTCCCTATGTTCATCATCATTTTTTTTTGTTTTTACCTTTTGTATTTCCAGGATTGGCATTTTATTTTAGAATGAAAACTTATCTTTTAGCATTGAAAATATTTTATGAGTTCATGAGTTTGAATTTTAAGGCACGATTAATTCCACAACTCATGTTTTCATTAGAATAACTAGAATAATGCTAAAATCCAATCACCTCGTCGCATCATCAGGTGAATTATAGGGAGAACAACCAAAGATAGGATAGGTGGGCTAACATTTTAGGGAGACAGTTCTTGGGGTGGATAAAAATTCACCAACTCTTTTGGGTCTTCCGCCTTCAGTCCGTGCTATCGGCTGCTATATGTCAGCAAGTAGAAGGACGTATGAGTCAAACCCATCAACCTGACATAGTTGTATCTAGGGGTTTTCATTAAGGAATCATCTTGGGACCACCATGAGCACTTCCATACAATATCCCGTGTGGTTCTTCCTTGTAGGTACCTTTTCCAATCATCGATGAGCTTGAATTTTGGAACCTCCCTCTTGTCTTGATAGTAAGAAACTCTGGGTTGGCATTCATTTAACGACTTGACCAGCTTCAGTCTTTCAAGTAACCAAAGTTGAAGATAGCAGGACTTCCTTGCTAATGATTGGTTCCAAATTTGTGGCTATGGTTCATGTCATCAAACCCCTTAAATGTCTCTGCAAGGACTGTGGGGGCAATATCATCTCATTCCTTCAACTGCTTTACCACCTCTATCAGAACAAGTGGTACACCACGTCCAGGAGTTCGAAGAATATAGCGAGCCAACATGCAAAGTAGATAAGCATCCTGCGATCTCTGCTGATGGATTTCTCCCAATGATAGATACCAAATTAAAATCCTGGCCATCTTCAAAATGTCAATCTTCCTATATCTGATAAACTGCTTCATTTCCTCCTTTCCCCATCAGAAGAAGCTTTGAATCTCTTCTGAATAGTCTTTCTTCAAAGATGGTTGAATTAATCTGCCTTTAAGCAAAGATAGCATCCAGGCTCAAAATTCCTCCAGAGTAGGGCAAATCTCAACTATCCCAAATCGAAATATATAGAGATCAAAATCCTAGTGTTGAGGCACCTATTGGAGTAAACTGTGATGTAATTCTACATACCTGATCCAATTGAGCATTGACATATTTATAGATTCCAGAAGTCCTGGTACTGCAATGTTTATGCCCAAAGGTCCATTTTCTCAATGTCTTGTCCAAAGAGTCCATGACTTTTCCTGCAACCATTATAAACAAAGAAGAGATGTGATTTTTCAAAGCATCACTCTTTAGCTATTGGCATAGCTAAACCTTTACCACTGTTGCATCAAGTTTTTTCTTTTTTTTTTTTTTTTTTTTTTTTTAACTAATCAAGGATGGGGAATGAATTGGCCTTGGGTGGCGAATTTTGGGGGATGGAATTTTGGATAAGAATTTAAAGGACCACAGGTGAATGACAGATACCTAGTGGTCATATATGCCAAATGGCGATTCTTGGGGGACACATGCTATGATGATCTTTTAGATAACTTTGATTATTAATCTGGGAACCATCCAATTGCTTGGAGGCTATTAACACTGCACTTGCAAATGTCAAGTTGCCTACATATCCCTTAAGAAGAATCAGGTCTAGCATAGTTCGGGCAGTTCACCCTTTCATACATAGTATCTCTTGAGTTGATCCATGTTGACCAATCCGAGCATTTCTTCGCTATTGAGGTCTATGAGTTTCACAGATTTGCCTAGTAGAACCTCTTTGACAGTGAACGGGCCACTCTAATTTGGCTTGAATTTCCCTTTTGGGCCACGAATTGGGGTTCTTTATTCTTAAAGAACGATCTCACCTTCTTCTATGTGACGGGGCTTTACATTCTTGTTGAATGCCCTTGCCATTCTTAGTTGATATTTTCTCAAGCTATCCATGGCCTTCGTGCGCCTTTCATCCAAAAAGTTGAGCTCATCATGTCTAGTTCTCACCCACTCTCCTTCAGGTAACTGACTATCCGAGAGTACCCTTAGGGATGGCACCAGGATTTCTACTGGCAGAACTGCCTCAACCCCATACACTAAGGAGAAGGGGGATGCCCTAGTTGAAGATCGTATAGAGGTCCGATAAGCCCATAAAGCAAGTGGCAACTTATCTGCCCAATCTGTGTTTTTCAGCCATTTTCTGAAGGATGACCTTGATGTTTTTTTTAGCTATTTCCACTGCCCCATTGGTCTGCGACCTGTAGGTGGTAGAGAAAAATTTGTGTAGATCTTGTCAGTTGTGCCCCAGAAATGGGATCCTTGATCCAATATTAGTTCTTGGGGCACTCCATGTTAGCATATGATATTCTCTTGGATGAACTTTGCTACCTTGACAGATGTGAGGACTGCATATGATTGGGCTTCTACCCATTTGGTGAAGTAATCAATAGCGACCAAGATGAACTCTTGCTCATTGGATGCTTCAGGGTTGATCTTCCCTATGACGTCAATACCCCAAGTAGAGAATGGCCAAGGGGAACTGAGTGAGTGTAATTCCGTTGGTGGGATGTGTATGATATAGGAAAATATCTGACATTTATGATATTTCCTAACAAAAACCACACAATCATCTTCCATAGTGTTCCAGTAGTATCCCAATCTGAGAATCTTCTTGGCTAGCATCTTGGCATTCATATGGGGCCCGCAAAGATCTTGATGAATTTCCTCCGTGATTGTTCTAGCTTGGTCTTCATCTACACCGAATAACAGTATCCCATCATAAGACCTCTTGTATAATAAGTCACCTTGGAGAATGAACTGGGTAGTTGTAGACACCTAATTTTGTCACACTCCCCCAGCTATGATGACTTATAGATCTTGGATGAGATCTTTCGCCTCCAATCAATAGAGATGACAACTGACTAAGGTAACCATTCCCAAAAGCATTCCATACTCACCCAAAATCCCCACAAAACCCATATGAGAGAAAATAAGTGTCCAATTATGACATTTCATATATGAAGGAATTCGGTCCTAGGTGACCATACAGATGTTTAGTACTCGAAATTATGATTTCAACGATATATGGTACATCAAAATCAAACAATCGGATCTCCCGCAATCATTCCCAGAAGTTACATCATGAACACCTAAACCTCGCCCATGCAAGCACCCACGCCTTGCCTTGAGTGCCCAAACCCCACCCATGCGAGCACCCATGCCTTGCCTTGAGCACCCAAACCCTGCCCATATGAGCACCCACACCTTGCCTTGAGTGCCCAAACCCCGCCCATGCGAACCTCCATGCCATGCCTTGCACCCTTACCCTCACCCTGCAGGCACCCGACCAAGCCTCGCGTGTGTCGATCAATCCCCACGTGTACCCAACAGAGCCCCATGTGCACCCGACCAAGCCCCGCGTGTACTCGACCAAGCCTTGTGCATACCCAACCAAGCCCTGTGCATACTTGGTTGAGTTCTAGCACCTATGCCAGAGTTCCAACACCCATGCCAGAGTTCCAGCACCCATGACAGAGTTCCAACGGCTATGCCAGAGCCCCAGCACCCATACACGAGCCCCAACATACCGGAGCCCTAACACCCCTGTTAGAGCTCCTGCAGCCCTGTTGGAGCTCCAGTGCCCCTGCTACAGTTCCAGCACCCACACTGGAGCTCCAAGACCCTTGCTGAAGCTCTAGCACCCTTATTAAAGTTCCCGCACCCCTACCGAAACCTCTGACACCCTCATCGGCAATCGAAATCCCCCTTTGGGTATTCAATTTGGAGAAGGAATTCCCTCTTCACTCACCTATGTACCCTACACTGCTCCACTAACGTACCCTACACCGCGGCCTCCCATCGGTCCAAAAAGGAATACTTTTACCTTATTGGCTCAAAAAATTTAACTTTCCCCCCTTTGGCTAAAGAAAATTACCCTTCACCCCATCGGTCCAAAATTTCTTACTTTCACCCCATTGGTTTAGGAAAATTACTTTTTACCACCATTGGTTAAGGAATTTTCTCTCTCCTCCCTATTGGTCTAAAAATTCTATAAATACCCCCTCCCTTTGGTTTTTCACATAACAAACACCTAAGTCTCTTAGGAGCATCCATAGTAGAGAAGCTCTGCCCTCTTTCTTCCCCCTTCCCCCCTTGAGGTTTTTCAAGTCTTCGGAGAGATCCTCATAAGATCCAAAGTGTTCTATAGATCTTTAAAGTGTTCTTTGGGCCTCCAAACTTCTTTAATCCCTTACCTTCATTGAGTGAGATTTTGTGTGGGAAAAGTTTCCCTTTAGTCTCCCCCCCCCTTTTATGGCTCTTCAAGTCTTTGGGGAGATCTTTGTAAGATTCATTCGAATCTTCAAAGTGTTCTTTGGGCCTTCAAAGTTCTTCTACCATTTAGGTTTTAGCCCATTCCTAGCAGAAGCTCTGCCTGAGTGCCACCTCAGTCTAGCCCTTCCATAGCCTATTCCCAGTGGAAGCACTACCGGAGTACCACCTCAGCTTACCTCCCTTAGCCTATCCCTAGTGGAAGCTCTGCTGGAGTGCCAACTCAGCCAAAATCTGAAAGTAATCGTTCCTAGCCGAAACTCTGTCCAAAAATCATCACAGTCAGCATCTCTCGAGAAAGGAAGTTGGAGGTCAAGACTACCATCCTCTGAGCCAGGAGAATCCACAGGAAAGTTCATACTAGCATCAACCAAGGGGTCCACACCTCTTGATCCTAAACAGGGGTCAAGCTCAAGTATAATTTCTCAACAGAATTAGCACAATGTAGACTTTATATTGACCTTGTTTTAGTGTACATAGTTATTTAAATCCAGTCAATGTATATATATGTGATAACTTAGCCATGCATGAAAAATATTCGTTCTTAAGCATCTAGTAGGAAGACTAACACCTTCCCAATTCTACAACTTGACATTTACCCTGAATCTCTGGACTAGATCAACTTTCAGGCTCTTTTCTCAGGAATTGGGCCCACCCCTGGGTCCTAGGCTCATAACCCTAGGTGGCGACTCCAAACCCTTTTACATGATCCCGATCCTCATATTGGACCATCATCAAATCCCTGTCTCGAATATCAAACTTTACACTCCTACGAAATAGGCCTCCACGTATCTCTGAGTGGTGATATGGCAGTGCGAGGCCCGCAGGGTAAGCACGCATGACACACCCCTCCCTCATGGAAGAGAAAGAGAGGAGAGAGGATAGAATGAATGAAAGTCTCTTTTTCCCCCCAAAGGGAAGAGAGAGATCTCACCATCTTCCAGTCGCTACCCTCACAGTGGTGACTCCACTGGGGACAAATTTCAAGCTTCTGACTCGAGATGCTACCATTAAATGCAAGAACATTTTCCATCACATCTGTTTGAAAACATGTTTGGCTAACCCCATGTTTGCAATTGTATTCTCTAACCACATCATGCATTGTGCTCAAAGTAAAATCATTTGGAGAGGGACTCCCTGTCATGCCCACACCCTCGGGGAGGTCAGTGCATGTCATGGAGAGTACTTTGAGAGCAAATGGTAGCCACTTCCTGTACAAGGGTGTGGGGATTATTAAATGGCAAGGACGTTCATAATTGTGCCAGCACTCTCGAGGAGGTTTGTGCACTTTATGACATTCTGAGATCGGATAATGATATTCTTGCATTACACTTTTACACAAAATCACTCACGGTTCCACCACCCGTGGCTAGTTGCTTAACCTTATGTTTAGTCATGAGTAATGGGCAAGGAAGTCACCCCCTTGATCTCGTACCTATGGGTATATCAAAAGGATCAAGTACCTTGCGTATATAGATCCTATCAAGGAAGCCTTACAGGTCCTATTGCATCCACTGCATACTCGCATCATGTAGGAAATAGATGGAAAATGCTAAGAATGCCACAAGCTGATCTATAGAATTTTTTTATTGTCTTGAAAATGAATTTTCCTATAATATATTATAGTCATAAAGAAATGCTCTCCTAAGTGGGTTTCGGATAAAAGGTGTCCTTCCTCCTTAGAAATGAAATATAGATGATTTGGCATACACAATCCGAGCTGATTTCTATCAAAGTCCTGTGAATTGTTGAATTACCTAAAAGACCCGAGAAAACTAGGAGGAAGGTCACCTAGTGGGATAAGATTAAGGAAAGCATGACTTTATTGGAAAAGACTGTATTACTAGGAGTATTTCGGCCAAGCAATTTGTATGAATCTCCTGCTTATGGCATTGAGTGGACTAGGGGCATCGACCCCTACCCACTTTCTATCATCAAGCAGACTAACTTTGGATGGATCATTGGTTGTTAATCTAGTGAATGAGTGAATAAGGGGTTGGGAATACAAGAATCCAAAAATAATCCACTTTTGGCTCAGGCACAATTTGACACCTCAATTATTCTCCATAGTCCATTTGGACACGTCAGGGTAACCGATTGACTCGATTAAGTCCAATGTTACCTCCATCGTCTCTCTGAGATTGTCTACCACTAAGTGATTATGACCTAGCTCACATGGATCCCTATGACCTTGAATCACCTGAGCAGCCTAGGTCCACCCTGTAGAGACCTTGCAAATAGAAATGGCCGAGGTCAAGTGAGGAATAGCTCAGATACTACATGCACTCCAAAACCTTCCCAGGGCTGAACTGACACAAGCCATAGGAGAGTTAGATCAGAATGGACCTACAGGTCATCATGAGAATTCTTTCCAAGTTGAATCAGGAGAACTAGAGCAAGTCAGGCCAACTGGTCAGAGAGGAGTTTCACCTACCGGTCCAAATGGTCAACGGGAGGCCTATTCTAGGATCCCTCCTCCCAGGGTAGTAATTGAAGATGAAGAAGAAAATTTTGCAGCACACGTCCAAATGGAACCTCCAGAGATGGAGAGAGAAAGAAAAGTTAGAGAGCAATTAGAGAAATTGGAAAATATGCTCCGAACGGGAAAGAGTTCGAAAAGCCAAATAGTGGATTTCTTTTCTAGGGCAAGGATTCCCGAGAAGTTCAAATGGTAAACCCACAGATTCACCGGGTTAGGGGACCCCAAGGCTCATCTCAAAGTCTTCCTTAGCATCGCCGAGTCATGGCAACTTGTGGACAACCAGATAGGGTAAGCCTTCATGTTAACCCTTCCAGGACCAGCACTGAGATGGCTCACCTAGTTGGAGTCTTCCCAAACTCAAAATTGGACAATAGTGGTCAAAGCCTTCACCAAGCAGTACTCTTACAATACTGAAGTGGATGTGAAGCATTGGGAGCTTAAGACATTGAGACAACAGCCTAGAGAAGGATTCATTGCCTTCTTGATGAGGTTTAGGTATAAGGCCACCAAGATGGCAGATCAGTCTTCAGAAGCAGAGCAAGTAGAAATGTTGATTGAAAACTTGTTAAAGCCTTATTATGATGTCCTTTACTACCAACATCTGTAAACTTTTGATGCCTTGATAGCCACTGGTACACATATGGAAAACAAAATCCTAAGGGAAGCTCAGTATCAAGGATCCTCCCAAGATGCAGGGAAGAAAACTAGAGTTGGATGGGGAAAGGGTCCCGAAACCAATATGGTAGGTGCGGTCCAACAGTTAGTCTCACCCATCACCTCTCCACAACCATTCGTGATACAAGCAGATGCCCCTACTCAGAAGGCTTCTTGTCCAAGGAGGTAGGTCACTGATTTAGGAATGCCCGTGACAGTGGCTCCAAGAGTAATCAGCAACCCTCCCCCAGCTTGATATAGAGATCATGAATATTATGCTTACCACACTCAGATGGGGCACAACATTGAAAGATGCATAGGTCTCCAGCATGCAATCCAGGATTTGGTAGACAATAGGACTATTGAAGTTAAGGTCAAGCAATCCCCTAACGTCAATACCAACCCCACTCCCTGATCATGCAATAGTCAGTGTATTGGAGGAAGAATCAATAGAGAGTGATCTCACTCAACTCATTGTATCCAAAGCTCGAAAGAATCATATAAATGCCCTCGCTTATAGGAGGGCCATGAATCAAAGCGTCAAGGCCATAAAGACTCCCAAAAGAGAAGAATCCTCAGAAGAAGAATTAGGAGATCAGTCACCCGCTAGTCATCCTTCCTCATCAATGGAAGAATCCACTGCACCATACCTCCAACCTTCACCATATTACCAATCCCCACCATACCTCCAACCTTCATCATATTACCAACCTCCACCATACTATCAACCTTCACTACACCATCAAGAAGAACGGACCTCATCATCTTATCACCCCCAATCTTCATATCCTACCTCTCACATCACATCACCTTCATGTCACCCCACCTCATATCCCTCATGACCCTCATACCAATCCCATTCTCAAGGTTCAGTTTATAACCCAAAAGAAGGATAGATGGACAGGTGTAGTTGGAAGGATCTGCTTGCACTACCAGACTCCCCAAACATGACCTCATCAATGGGATCAGTGAATGCTTTAGGAGAAGGCCAGGATGGTGATCCCACCATACCTCAGGATGACAACCCAAAGAATATTGAAGAAGTCATGGATGACCTCCTCAGAGCAGTGATAGCTTTGGTAGTGGGAGAACAAATCAAAGAGGACACCTCCCTTAATCCACATAGGGAGTGACACAGAGGATGATGACAAGGATGAGAGTGAAGATGAGATTGATGGAGATGACTCTAGTTCACAAGTTGATGATGAGTATCCAGACTGGGATGACTACTAGGGACATTGGGATAATAACGAAGATGATGACTCCATATATTATTCTCCAAGACATTTGGGAGGGTATTCAATATATGCAATTGGCGAGGATGACCCGATGGTTGATCCCAAAAATGCGATTCACATGGAAGTAGATAAATAGGCACCTATCCAGTAGAACCAGTACACCATTGAAGAAATAGCAGCAACTTTCTCAGAAGGAGAAAAAGGCCCTTTGCCACATCTCCTCATCCACTGAGCCATTAAAGTGCTCCTAAACTAGACTAGCATCGATGAGAAATTTAATTTTATTCATACTACTAAGTCAACCAACCTAAATACCCCTGATAAAAGCATCAAATCCGCTATCGAATCTGTAGTCGAGTCAGTTGTTGAGTCTAAAGCTTTGCTTGGTCATATGAGGATATGCTAAGTATAGACCCTGATATAGTGTAACATCGATTGCCAACCTACCCTAGGGAAAAGCCGGTAAAGCAGAATCTCCAAAAAATGCAGACAGAATGAAGTGAGAAGATCAGAGAAGAAGTTGTGAAGTAGTGGAATGCAGGGTTTCTACAAGTGGTAAAGTACCCCCAATGGTTGGCTAACATAGTACCAGTGCCAAAGAAAGATGGCAAGGTATGAATGTGCATAGACTTCTAAAATCTTAACAAGGTAAGCCCCAAAGATGACTTCCCATTACCTCACATTGATGTATTAGTGGACAACACCGCGGGGCATGCCTTGTTATCATTTATGGATGGATTCTCGGGATACAACCAAGTGAGCATGCACCCAGAGGATCATAAGAAGACAACCTTCAACACTCCATGGGGAACCTATTGTTACAAAGTGATGCCTTTTAGACTAAAGAATGCTGAGAAAACTTATTAGAGAGCATCTACAGCCATATTACATGACATGAAGAACAAAGATGTGGAGACCTATGTGGATGACATGATAGTGAAGTCAAATGATCGGCAAGGGCATAGTCCCCCACTAAGGCAGTTCTTTGAAAGGATCAAGAAGTGTTAGCTAAAGTTGAATCCTTAGAAGTGTGTATTTGGGGCTACAGCAGGAAAATTGTCAGGGTTCTTCATGAGTAAAAGAGGCATTGAAGTTGACCCTATCAAGATCAAGGCAATTCAGGAGATGCCCACACCTTGGATTGAGAAGCAGATACGAGGATTTTTGGGTCACATCTAGTATATTAGTAAGTTCATAGCACAACTGACTACAATCTGCGAACTAATCTTCAAGCTGTTGAAAAAGGATTAGCCCATGGAATGGAATGACCAATGCCAACAAGATTTTGATAATATTAAAGGATACCTCATGAACCCACTAGCATTCATTGCTAGCACAAAAAGAGATGGAAAAGGGGGTAGAGCATGCCATGTATTACCTCAGTAAGAAGTTCCTAGAGTATAAGACGCGGTACACATATTTGGAAAAAACTTGTGCTGCACTGATTTGGGTAACAAAAAGGCAGCGGCAATACATGGCAACCTATCGACTGCATTTGATCTCAAGAATGGATCCAATCAAATACCTCTTCAAAAAACCAGCTCTAACAGGAAGGATGGCCCATTGGCTACTTTTGCTATCAAAGTTTGACATCACCTATGTTACTCAGAAATCCATCAAGGGGTAAGCTATAGCTGATCATTTGGCTGCCCACCCGACAGAAGATGGAAGAGCCTTTGATGATGCCTTTCCCAATGAAGGAATCATGGTAATAGAGGAAGAATACATGGCTAATGAATGGTAGTTGTTCTTCCATGGAGCAGCTAATCAAAAGGGGTGTGGTGTAGGAATATTGCTTGTCACTCCTGATGGCCTTTATTTGCTTTAGTCATTTCACCTCGACTTCCCTTGTACCAACAATATTGCTGAATATGAAGCTTATGCATTGGTACTAGTGAAAAGGATCAAGGTGTATGGAGATTCATCCACTGTCATTTGTCAGACGTAAGGAAAGTGGAAGACCAGAGATGAAAAGCTGAAGTCATATCAGAAACATCTGGAAGAGGTGATCGAACACTTTGAGAAGATCTCGTTCGAATACTTCCAAAGAGATAACAATAGGTTTGCTAATGCCCTTGTAACCTTGGCTTCCATGGTAGAATGCAACCCTATGGCTAGAGTCTGACCATTCTTAGTGGAACAAAGAAGCAGGCCCATTTATCAGAATTCAGTGAACTCTCTCACCATGGATGGTCAGTCTTGGTTTACTCACACAGTGGATTTCATTAGAGAAAGGAAGTACTCGGTTGAAGCCACATATAGAGAAAAGAAATTTCTGAGGAGATATGCAACCCAGTTTATTCTTCAAGAGGACTTGTTATAAAAGACGTCCTATGATGGAAGACATTTGCTATGTGTGGATGAAGAAAAAGCTACAACCATCATGGAAGAAATTCATCAAGGCCTCTGTGGACCCCATATGAATACCAAGATGCTAGCTAAGAAGATTCTCAAGCTGGGATACTATTGAAACACAATGGAAGCAGACTGCATAAGCTTTGTCAAGAAATATCACAACTGTCAGATATTTACCAATATCATACATATCCCGCCAATGGAATTGCACTCACTCAGTTCTCCTTAGCCATTCTCTACTTAGGGCATTAACATCATTGGGAAGAGAAGATCAACCCCAAAGCATCCAACGGCCACGAGTTCATCTTGGTAGCCATTGATTATTTCACCAAGTGGGTAGAGGCTCAGTCATATGCAGTCCTCACATCTGCTAAGGTGGCGAAGGTCATCCAAGAAAATATCATTTCTCAATATGAAGTACCTCAAGAGTTGATATTGGATCAAGGATACCATTTCTGGGAAAAATCGACAAAATCTACTCGAAGTTCGGTATCGAAAGGCATCGCTCTACCACTTACAAGCCACAGACCAATGGGGCAGTAGAAGCGGCTAACAAGAATATTAAGGTAATCTTACAGAAAGTGTTAAAATACACGAGGATTGGGTAGATAAGTTGCCACTTGCTTTGTAGGCATATCGAACTTTTGTACGATCCTTGACAGAGGTAACCCCTTTTTCTTTAGTATAGGGTTAAGGCAGTTCTACCTATGGATATCCTAGTACCATCATCCCTAATGTTGCTTCTTGATAGTCAACTACCTGAAGGAGAATGGGTGAAGGCTAGACATGACAAGCTCAACTTTCTCGATGAAAGGCATATCAAAGCCATGGACAACCTAAAGAATTATCAATTGAGAATGGCAAGGGTCTTCAACAAGAATGTGAAGCCCCGTCTTATAAAAGAGGGTGAACTTGTGCTTTGAGAACAAAGAGCCCTAACTCATAAGCCAAGAGGGAAATTCAGGCCCAACTAGAGTGGTCCATTCACTATCAAAGAGATTCTACCAGGCAAGGCTGTGAAACTCATAGACCACAACGGTGAAAAATACCCGGACTGGTTAACATGGACCAACTCAAAAATATTATGTCTAATAAGGTGAATAGCCCGAACTACGTCAGACCTGATTCCTCTCAAGGGATACGTAGGTAACTTCACATGTGCAAGTGCGGTCTCAACCATCTCAAGGCAATAAATTGGTTCCTAAATTAATAATCAATGTATCTTAAAAAGATCATCATAACTTGTGTCCCCCAAGAATCACCATTTGGCATGCAAGGCCATTAGGCATCCATCATCCACCTATGGTCCTCCAGATTCTTATCCAGAGTTCCATCCCCCAAAAGTTTCCATCCGGCACTAGTATGTCAAGGCCAGTACACTTCCCACTCTTTATTAGTCAAAAAAAAAAAAAAGATTTTGAGGAAACAGTGGAAAAGGTTTGGATGTGTCAATAGCTAATGAGTGATACTTTGAAAAATCATCACATCTCTTCTTTGCTTATGATGGTTTTAGGAAAAGTCATGGACTCTTTGGATGAGACATTGAGAAAGTGGACTTTGGACAAGAGCATAGTGGCACCAGGTCTACTAGAAGCTACAAGTATGTTAATGCTTAGTCGGATTGGGTGCATCAAGCTACATTACATTCTGCTCTGACAGGTGCCTCGGCACTGGGATGCCGATCTTCATGTATTTCAGTTTGGGTTGGTAGAGACCCGTCTAACTCTCGAAGAATTCTGAGTTTATATGTTATCTCCACCCAAGGGTAAGTTGATTCAACCATCTTTGAAGAAAGATCACTAAGGAGATTTAGGACTTTTTCAGATGGGAAAAGGAGGAAATTAAGCAATTCATCAGATATGGAAAAATTGACATTCTGAAGGTGGTCAGGATCTTCATTCAATACCTACCACTAAGGGGAATCTATGAGAAAAGATCACAGGATGCTTCCCTTTTGTGCATGATAGCTAGCTATATTCTCTCAACTCGTAGACGTGGTGCACCACTGGTTCTAATAGCGGTAGTAAAGCAATTAAATAAAGGAGGATATATAATTCCTATGGTCCTTGCAGAGACATTCAAGGGACTTGATGGCATGAGCCATAGCCATAGATTTTGACTCAATCATTATCATAGACGTCCTGCCATTTTCCAACTTTGGTTGCTTGATAAGCTGAAGCTGGTCAGGATATTAAATGGAGGTCAACTCAGAACCCTTTGCTACCAGGATAAGAGGGAAGTCCCAAAATTCAAATACATTGTTGATTGGGAGGAGTACCTATAAGGAAGAACTATAAAGGACATTGCATGGAGAAGCCAAGGGAAGCCACAAGAAGATTTTTTGATGAAGACCCCTGGATACAATTATATCAGGTTGGTGGGATTGACTCACATGTCTTTTCACTTGCCCACTTACATCAGCCAACAATACGGACTTGAAGCAGTGGACCCAGAGGAGTTAGTAAACTTTTACCCACCCAAAGAACTATCTCCCCATCTTGTTACCTACCTATCCTGTCTATGGTAGGAAAGTTATTTTTCATGTAATTCACTTGGTAGTAGAATGAAGGAATATTTGGATTTTCATGTTATCTTGATTATTCTAATGAAGACTTGAGTTGTGGAACTGATTATGCTGGAAAAAAAAAAAACATTTCAAACCAAAATGAGATTTTCTTTATGCTAAAGATAAGTTTCCATTCATAAGATGCCAAAATGAAAAACAAAAAAAAGTAATAATAAAAAATATGGGGGGAAAATATGCATATGTTTGTGTTTACAAAAATGCAAGAAAAAATCCCTAGAAGTCAAGATCCTCACTGAAACTATGCTCCCCGTCTGAATCATGCTTGTGGAAAGTGGGAAGGCTGGTAGATGCCAATCTCGAACTCTTTGGCCTCCGTGTAAGATCCTCAATCTGCTTCAGTAGGCGCGCATTCTCCTGACGATAGGAATTGACCTATCTCCTCAGGGCATCGTTCTCCCTCTCCCAGGGGAACATATGGAATGATCAGGAAAAGAAGAAATAAAAGAGGAAAGAGACTAAGAGCAGGAGAATAGCTTGTCGACCACGACCTTAGATAAACTCTGATGCATCCTCCTGAGCTTGGCATAGAGCTTCAGAGACACCTGAGAAAGAGCATGTTAGTCAAAAGGAATCAAGAACCAATCAAATAAGAGGTGTTTTGATACTCACACAGTCATATGGGATAGGAAGTCCAAGGGAGGCGTCTCTGTCCACTCTATGCTCCAAGAGATGAGGGATACCTGAATAGGTTGCATTGGGATAAGATCAGCCCGGAAAACCACTGAAGGGACTAATAGCCATTTGGAGAGGTCCCTTCACAATGATAGAAGACTCAATCTAAGACAAGGAAGTAGCACCTGCCCTTGACCGAGTAGGAGGGGGGGTCCACATGTTGTGCCCTCCACTAAAAGAACATCAATAATAAAAAAAAAAGGGAGAAGAATTTGAAATATGGAAAAAATGCTCAAGAGAGGAAACATACCAGTGGCCCCTGGGACCAAAAGGAGCGCAAACTGTCTCCTCCTCGAGAAAGGCCTTATAGTTCCTGCCCGGATCTAAGAGGGAATCATCCCACACCCCTTTAGCCCATACCTCTATCTGACTCTTAGGGATACTCTCCGGGTTATGCATAGTTGATGAAGGATAGCAGGGAGGAGAACGTATGATCGGACACTACGTTTCGATGGCCATACCTGGCCAAGGTGGGAGGTACTCCCTCATTGTGCTCCTAAAATAAATGCACAAATGAAGAAAAAAATAAATAAATGTAAAAATGAATAAAAAATAATAAAATAATAAAAAATAAAATATATATAATAATGTAGGGAAAAGGAAAAGACTTACCCATTACATATGTGGTCCCAAGTCCTATGAAGTGTCCACCTGATATACCAGTCTGCGAGACTGTCATCCCCCTGAGAGGATGTACTGCATTTCTCTCCAACACTCAGCTGGATCTCTCATGGAGTCCTCTTTCTTCTATCGGCCATATTTATCAAAAATTCCAAAGAACCCCAAGAAGTTTCACAATTTGCAAAGAGGCCTGAAAAGATTTCAAATTCTCCAAATGGCCCCCTCCTCAAGAACTATGAAGATCTTCAAGAAGAAGATGGAGAACTTCAAGAAAAACTTGAAGATCTACGAAGAAATTTGAGAAAACCTGAGGAAATGCAAAAACTCAAGAACCCAAGCTCACTCGCTGGTGAAAATCGGATTGGTGAGTGAACAAGAGGGGGGACCATTTTATGGTTAAAAAACTTCATTCTCCTAAAAAAAAAATTTGAGATTCTAATTCCAAGGTACAATTTAAGAGTTCTTACCACAAAAAAAAAATTCAAAGTAATTTCTTGTGGTAGGTAAAAATTAAATCACATGAAAAGGGAAATTGAAATCTACTTGGTAGATAAAATCACATGGAAAAGGGAAAGTGAAATCTAATCGGTAGATAAAATCACATGAAAGTGGAAGATGAAATTGAAAGATAAAAATAAAAGGTGAAATCAAAATTCAAAATTTATGAGGTAGATGGACATTATCTCACAAAGAATCGAGATTCCAAATCAAAAGCCAAAAATCAAAAGTCAAGATTCAAGATTCCAAATCAAAAGCCAAAAATCAAGAACCAAAATCAAGATTCCAAATCAAAAGCCAAAATTCAAGATTCCAAATCAAGGGCCTAAATTTAAGATTCCAATCTCATGACTCAAATTCAAGAACTCCAATCAAGGAAAGAAAGAATTTCATTGACTCGGTCCCAGGTGGCCCAATCTCATTAAACTGGCCCAGGGTGGCCCAATCTCATTGACCAGGCCCCAGATGGTCCAATCTCATTAGACCGGCCCCAGGAGGCCCAATCTCTTTGAATCAGCCCCGGGTGGTCTGATCTCATAGACCATATATCCCTAGACTAGCGGAAGGAAGCCAAGCCTAGGAAGAACATTTTCAAGTACTAACATCTTCTACAAGGAGGGCTCAAATTACTGCAAATGATGGATCAAGAACATTTTCAAGTACTAACATCTTCTACACGAAGGGCTCAAATCTCTACAAATGATGGAGCAAGAACATTTTCAAGTACTGACATCTTTTACAGAGAGGGCTCAAATCTCTACAAATGATGGATCAAGAACATTTTCAAGCACTAACATCTTCTACAGGGAGGGCTCTGGGTGACAAAATATGGTCGTTCTTTTCTTAGCCTTTCGGCAATTGGCAGAGGCCTCAGCTAAAGAGAGGCATTTTATAGACACCCAAATTTGTCACCCTCCTTTGGCTATGATGACTTATGGATCTTGGACACAACCTTTCACCTCTAATCAACAGAGATAAGAGGTCATCGTGGGAATTCTTCCTGAGTCGACTCAGGGGAACCAGAGCATGTCCGACCAACTAGTCAGAGAGGATCTTCACCTACCCGTCCCAATGGTCAACGAGGGGCCTATTCCAGGGTCCCTCCTCTTAGGGTAGTGATTGAAAATGAAGAAGAGGAATTTGTAGCACATGTCCGCTCAGAACCTCCAGAGACAGAGAAAGAAAGGAAGCTCAGAGAGCAGTTAGAGAAGTTGGAGAACATGATTCAAGCAAGAAATGGATCAGAAGGCCAAGCAGTGGACTCTAAGGAAATGAGTTTCTTTTCTGGAGTGAGAATTCTAGAAAAAATCAAGTGGCAAACTGATAGATTTGATGTGTCAGGAGGCCCCAAGGCTCATCTCAAGGTCTTCCTCAGCATCGCCAAATCATGGCAACTTACAGATAACCAGATGGGGCAAGCCTTCATGTGAACCCTATCAGGACCGGCACTGAGATGGCTCACACAATTGGAGTCATCACAAACTCAGAATTGGGCTACAGTAGTGAAGGCCTTCACCAAACAGTACTCATACAATACTGAGGTGGATGTGAAACGTTGGGAGCTTGAGACGTTGAGACAGCTGCCTAAAGAAGGATTCACTACCTTCTTGATGAGATTCAGAGACAAAGCCGCCAAGATGGCAGATAGGCCTTCAAAAGCAGAGCAGGTAGAGATGTTAATAGAGAACTTGTAAAAGCCCTATTATGATATTCTTTGCTATTAGGATTTACAAACTTTTGATGCCTTGATTGCCACCGGTACACGGGTGGAGAATAGAATTTTGAGAGGGGCCCAGTATCAAGGATCCTCCCAAGATGCAAGCAAGAACACCCGAGCCGGATGGGGAAATGGTCCGGAGACTAATATGGTGAGTGCAGTTCAGTAATTAGTCTCACCAGCCACTTCTTCATAGCCCTTTATAATACAAGCAGATGCACCTGCCCAGAAGGCTTCTCACCCAAGAAGGCAATTTTCTGATCTGGGAATGCTAGTAACAGTCGTATATGAGAAGTTAAAGAAGCAAGGATTGCTAGGGACAGTGGCTCCAAGATTGATCAACAACCCTCCTCTAGCTTGGTATAGGGATCATGAGTATTGTGCCTATCACACTCAGAAGGGGCACAATACTGAAAGATGTTTGGGTTTATAGCATGCAATTCAGGACTTGGTAGACAATGGAACCATTGAGGTCAAGATCAAATAGCCTCCCAATGTCAATACCAACCCACTTCCTGATCATGTGAACAATCTAGATGAAGAAACTACGGAGAGTGACCCCACTAAACTCATTATACCAAGAGCTCAAAAGAATCATATGAATACCCGTGCTTATAGAAGAGTCATGAGTCAAAGGGCTGGAGTCATAAGAGCCCCCAGGAGAAGAGAATCATCAGAGGAAGAGTCAGAAGATCGGGTGCCCCCCATCCGTCCCTCCTCATCAGAAGAATCCACCGCACCTCATTACCAACCTCTGCCACATTATCAGCCTCCACCATATTATCAACCTCCACCATATCATTAACTTTTCCCCCACCATCAAAGTGGAGGAACCTCTTTATCCTATCACCCCCAATCTTCATATCCTACCTCTCACATTACATCATCTTCATACCATCCCACTTCATATCCCTCATCACCCTTATACCAATCCCATTCTCAAGGTTCGGTGTATAACCCAAAAGAAGGATGGACGGACGAGTACAATTGGAAAGATATGCTTGCACTACCAGATTCCCCAAAGATGACTTCATCAACAGGGTTAGTAAATGCATTAAGGTAAGACCATGAGGGTGATCCCACTTCTCTAATTCAGCCTACTATAACTTCAGAAGACAAACCAGAGGTAATTAAAGAGATTATAGTTGATCTTCTCAAAGCAGTAACCACATTGGTTATAGGGGAGCAAATCAAAGAATACACTTCCTTAATCCACATAGGGAGTGACACAGATGATGGTGAGTCAGGACTGGCCCAACTTCAAGCTGGTAATGATAGGACCAACCCTATGGAAATCTTTTGATCCGTACGCTCTAAATACGATGAGCGTTTGGATGCCAAAAATTTTGATGGTCCTGAGGAATCTGATGAAGAATCAAGTGGGAGTGAAATCAGCAAAGAAGAGGATGATGAGGATGAAAATGAAGATGAGAAGGATGGAGATGACTCTGAGGATGATGGGTATCTAGACTGGGATGACTACCAAGGACCTTGGTACAATGATTATGATGATGAGTCAGAATATTACTCAGCAGAACATCCGACATGTTTCTCAGTCTATGCCATTGGCAATGATGACCTAATAGCTGATCCAACAGATAGCATTTACCCTTCCTTTTGCATGGAGGGAGATGATTCTACATTAGATTCAAAAAATGAGGGGGAATCGGAAGAGCCGATGCAAGTTTATATGGATGAACAGTACTCTACATCTGAGTTGGAAGAAAAATTATGTGAAGTGTATTCCAACACATTAAGGATGCAAGAAAGGGTAGAAGAAATTGACAAAATGTTAGGGGAAGTAACCGTCAGTGATCTGTACTACAGGGAGCAATTGGATGATCTGGAGGAAATAGGACTAGATGACACAATCACAAAGGCTATAGACGCTGCATTTCAATAGCTTTCTAATACAGTCAAGAAGCTACAAGCCAAGGTGGTGGATATTTGTAGAGGTTCTCAACTTCCCACCCCAAGCAGGGAAGAGAATCAAAAGAAGATGATTCTATGGTGGGGATAATCACTCTAACCAACAGTGATGATGAAGATAGTTATCCCACCTAGATTATTGTGAAAAAAAGCAATCAATGTGATGGAAATTAGAAGTGGGAAAGACTACAAGGGCATGGCTTTTGCAGTAGAGTAGCCAAGGGCTAATGAGGCCAGAACTAGCAGCGTAAAGAAAGAGCCAGAGAACCAATTCTTGGCTCAACTCAAGAAATCCCAGGCAAACGTCTCCATTTGGGGATTGTTGATGGCATCCCCTTTGCACCATGAAGCAGTCGTAAGGTCTCATGCTAATGTGTAAGTGTCGATCGAGATAAATCCGACGCACCTCACATATATAGTAGGAGCAACATATGCAGTGTAGTCCCTGATGTTCTCGGATTCTAAGCTTCCTAAGGAAACCCAACACAATCGGACCCTCCACATTACAATTGAATGCCTTGACAAAGTGGTTCCCCAGGTTCTTGTTGACAACGGGTCTGCTTTGAATGTGCTACCATTGAGATCAGCAAAGAGTATCGATGTCAACTTGGAAGAAATGAGGCCAATCACTCAAACCATAAGGGCATACGATAATACCAAGAGGAAGATCCTTGGCATCATTACCCTTGCTATAAAGATTGGCCCGGTGAAGTTTGATGTTGATTTCCAAGTCATTGATATACCGGTAGCTTTTTACATGCTCTTGGGAAGGCCTTGGTTGCATCCTGCGAAGGTGGTGTCCTCTAGTCTCCATCAAAAAATGAAGTTCATTCATGAGGGGAAGGTGGTCTTAGTGGCCGGAGATCCTGAAGTGGTTAACACTCTGGCCAACATTGAAAATAAGGAAGAACAAGACCAAGAGGTGCAACTGAGTGGTTTTGAAATTGACACCACTTGCATAGCCATTGCCAAAGAAGCTCCAAAGGAGAAAATCCCAGCTAACTATGAAGCCATCTGGAGTCCGCCAGTGAATTAGATGATGAAGAACATGCAGTATTTTCCTGGCATGGGACTGGGGAAATATCACCAAGGAGTTCCAAAGTAGCCTAGTTTGGAGATAAACAAAGGAAAGAATGGTCTCGGGTACATTCCTCCAACTATCAAAGGGCAGAAAGTACTGAGGATGACTAGGAAGATCTCCGTCACTTACCACCCTACTCTCAATTGGTACTTTGTGAAAGAAGGAGAGGATTTCCCCTTTTGTGGAAATGTGGAGCCATGGTTTGATGAAACTGCCACCAAGATGCAACCAGGACTTGAAATTTTCTTCCAAGATGAGTTTGATTGAGTGGCTCATGAAGTGGAACAATAGAAAATGCTAGTTAAAGAAGGTGACCAAGATAATTGCATCACTGGGATAGCAGAAATTGCACTGATTGAGACTAGGTCTTCCTTTGATGATCCTACAACATTGATCCAGTCAAAGGAAGCACCTAGTTCTCGAGTTCTCATGAAGAGAGAATGGGAGAAGAAGATAAGGCTCACCTAGAGTCTGTCGCTCCCCATTGATTTGAAAGATTTCCTTTGCTCTCCTACAAGAGCCAAGAGCCCGAGAGTTGCGAGCTCAAGCCCCATCCTTTCAGAGGAAGAAGTGTGTATGCATAGCAGAGGAGAGCACAGAGGATGATGGTTTGTATGTACTGTGCCTGAACCAAATGCAATGGGAAGGCTCGTGAAGGTTGTCAAATATGTGACCGTGGCACTAGGATGGCATCCCTCAACAGGCTTGAAAAGATAGACTTCATAGAAAAAGGATTGAGTAGTCTTCATCGATCTTCACCCCTCAAAAAGTTTAGCTTCTGAGAGCATGAGATTGATTAGTTGGTATTCATGAAGAAGCAGGCACCTGTCCAAAGGAACAATTGCGCGACTAAAGAAATAGCAGCAACTTTCTCAGAAGGCGAAGAAGGCCTTTTGCCACATCTCCTCATCCATCAAGCCACTGAACCACTTTTGAATTGGACAAGCATTGGGAAAAACTTCAAGTTTGCTCATGCTTTTGAGTCAACCAGCTTGATTACCCCTGGTGAAATCATCAAGCTAGTTATCGAGTCTATAGTCGAATCTGTTGTTTGTGATTCTGTGTTATATGACGAGTCTGTTACTCCTTCTTTCATGAATGAAATTTATTATTCCGAGTATGACTTGCCTCCTTTTTCTGATGATGATCTTAATAAATATCAAGAATTAATAAAACAATGTAAACCAAAGAAAGCCCAACCCATCCGTGAGGATACTCGGGTTATTAATCTAGGAACTGACCAATGCCTTCGAGAGGTAAAAATTGGCACTAACCTTAATGATGAAGAAGTAGAACGGAGATGAGTAATCTTCTAAAGGAATTCGCTGAGGTCTTTGCTTAGTCTTATGAGGATATGGTTGGTATCAACCTCAACATTGTGCAGCATCGATTGCCCACTTACCCTGGGGCAAAGCCGGTAAAATAAAAGCTCCGAAGAATGCGGCCATAATGGAGTGAGAAGATCAGAGAAGAAGTTGTGAAGCAATGGAATGCAGGGTTCCTATAGGTGATAAAGTACCTCCAATGGTTGGCTAATATTGTACCATTACCGAAGAAAGATGGAAAGGTACGAATGTGAGTATACTTCCGAGGTCTTAACAAAGTAAGCCCTAAAGATGACTTCCCATTACTTCACATTGATGTATTGGTGGATAATACGGCAAGGCATGCTTTATTATCATTCATGGATGGATTCTCGGGATATAACCAAATAAGCATGCACCTAGAGGATCATGAGAAAATAGCCTTCACCACTCCATGGGGAACCTATTGTTACAAGGTGATGCTTTTGGACTGAAGAACTCTAGGGCAACCTATCAAAGGGCCGCTACAGCCATATTGCATGACATGATGAATAAAGATGTGGAAGTCTATGTGGATGACATGATAGTAAAGTCTAAAGATCGGCAGGGGCATATTCCCACACTAAGGCGATTCTTTGAAAGAATCAAGAAGTATCAGCTGAAGTTGAACCCTCAAAAGTGTGTATTTGGGGCAACGGCAGGAAAGTTGTTAGGCTTCTTGGTAAGTGAAAGAGGCATTGAGGTCGACCCTATCAAGATCAAGGCAATTCAAGAAATGCCCATGCCTCGGACTAAGAAGCAAATATGAGGATTTCTAGGTCACATCCAATATATTAGTAGATTTATAGCTTAGTTGACTACAATCTGTGAACCAATTTTCAAACTGCTAAAGAAGGATCAGCCCACGGAATGGAATGACCAATGCCAACAAGCCTTTGACAAGATTAAGGAGTACCTTATGAACCCACCAGTATTGACACCACCAGCGGAAGGAGAACTACTTCTATTGTACCTATCTGTGGGAGAGTATTCCATGGGCTCTTTGCTAGCACAGAAGGAAACGAAAAAGGGGGCAGAGCATGCCATATATTACCTCAGCAAGAAGTTTCTAGAATATGAGACCTAGTACACATCTTTGGAAAGAACTTGTGCTGCGTTGATTTGGGCAACTAAAAGGTTACGACACTACATGGTTTCCTATCCGATGCATTTGATCTCAAAGATGGATCCCATCAAATACCTCTTCGAGAAACCGGTCTTAACAGAAGGATGGCCTAGTGGTTGCTTTAGCTATCAGAATTTGACATTAGCTATGTTACTCAGAAATCTATCAAGGGGCAAGCCATAGCTGATCATTCGACTGCCCACCCCACAAAAGATAAAAGATCCTTGGATGATGCCTTTCTTGATGAAGGAATCGCCACAATAGAGGAAGAAGATATAGTTAATAAATGTCAATTATTCTTTGATGGAGCAACCAATCAGAAGGGATGTGGTGCGAGAATATTGCTTGTCACTCCTGACGGTTTACCTTCGTCATTCCACCTCGACTTCCTATGTACCAACAACATTGTTGAGTATGAAGCTTGTGCTTTGGGACTCGAAACTGCTGTAACCATTGAGGTGAAAAGGATCAAGGTTTACGGTGATTCATCCATTGTCATCTGTCAGACACAGGGAAAGTGGAAAACAAGAGATGAGAAGTTGAAGCCATATCAAGAGCATCTGGAAGAGGTGATTGAACACTTTGAGAAGATTTCATTCGAATACTTCTAAAGGGATAATAACCGGTTTGCTGATGCCCTTGCAACCTTGGCTTCTATGGTAGAGTGCAACCTTATGGCTAGAGTCTGACCATTCTTGGTAGAAAAAAGAAGCAGGCCCATTTATCAGAATTCAGCGAACTCTCTCACTGTAGATGGTCGGTCTTGGTTCGCTCACATAGTGGACAATTCCTAAGGTAGTACTACAAGGTGAAACCTGTCTTTATTATACTATGAGGCATGACGACCTCCACCGATACAACTATTATTGCAAGTTGTTCTTTTCAGGAATTCAATAAAAGAAAAGGAAAAACAAAACAATGCAAACAAAGCACTCCGATTTACCAAAAGAAAGAGAAAATAACATGGAATTGTCTCCCCAGCAACGACATCAAAAACTTGTTAGGATTTAAAATGTAACCGCAAGCGTATAGATCAATGTAGCTACGGGTTGAATACAGGGAGAGTAGCCACTTTATTTTTGGCTTCTTTTAATAATGCGAAAGTGAACCGATTAATGGTTATGATCTAATTCTAACTACCGTCCTAAATATATGTATCTAAAATAACGTCCTAACCATTCATCATCTAAGAATTTAAATACACAAGCCATGCAATTAAAATTAAATGAATAAATATCTGGAAATAAATAACCCACGCAATTAAAAAACAATGAAGGAAAAAAATGCCGAAATAAAAATAAAGTAAAAAAAAGGGGATAAAGCAAGAGAGAGGCTCACAAGTAGGTTTCTCTACTTAGCCCGAGGGATGCATCATAATATGAGCTTCCCTACTTGACCAGAGAGTCACTCTTGCAAGAGTTACTCTACTTAGCTTTAGAAAAAAGGAGACAATTAAATAAAAATAATAAAATGATGGTTCTAAGGCTAGGAAGGGCAAAGCCAACATATACACTAGCCATGAACCTTGGGGGAAAGGGAAAGCAATAATGTAATGACTGAAATTAAAATCCTAAATTAAGAAATAAAGGGTAATAAGAAGAGGGAATGAGAGGGGGTGAGAAGACTAATAAAGGAGCCTACTTACTTGGAATTCAACCCTTGAACTGAAAACTTGATCGATTTGAGATACTACCAGTACTAAAAATCAGATTTGGAATAAACCAAATCTAAAATTTCTAGTACTAGAGAAAATAAATCTGAAGAAAAAAATTGAACTTGAAAGACATGCTCCATAGCTTGTTCTTGTCACCTAAAACTAATCCTAGAACTAAACTTGAAAATTACAACTTCAATTACTTAAACAAAAAAAATAAAAGATTGAATAAAAACAAAAGTGCTTGCATTTATTGAATAAAAAGAACTTACAAAAGTGTTTAAAGCATAAACCTAGAACTAGAGCTAGAGAAAGAGATAGAGCAACTAAAAAAAAACCCTATAAGAAGAATGAAGTGTCTCCCCTCCTCTTACATGAGTTGTATTTATAGAGAATGGGGAGATATGGTAACAAATTTCTCTTTCCTAAAAGGGGGAAAAAGACAGTTGGTAGGTGAGATCTTTTGAGACCAAAAGTGTTAAGGTGGAGGAGAGAGAAGAGAGAAATAAACTTAGAGGAATTTCCTATAATCTTTTTACTTATTTTCCTCCCTTGTCTTATTTATTTTTCTCTTCTTTTTCTCCCTCTCTTCAAATATTGCACACAACCTTTGTTGGCCGATTTTTTTCTTTTCCTTGGATGCTTTTCCTTCTTCCTTTGTGTGATTTGGACAATCTTTTGATGATGATGTGGAGGAGAGAAAAGATTTGGACAAGATTTATTTCTCACACCATAGCTCACCAACTACACTAGGTAGTTGTTGTTGGAGAGATATGACGCCCGATAATGTTTAAGGCCTTTAAAATATCAAACCTGCAAAAAGAAAGTAAAACTCAAGGTAGCTCCATTCTAAATATGTAAAAAAGCATGCTTTACTACTTAGATTTCACACATAAATATGCTCATCAACACCACAGCTCACCAATTGCGCTAGACAGTTATTGTTTAGTTCGGTATTGTGTGGTTGTGGATGTTAAGGTATATCATCAGAGATCCTGGCAGAGGTGTAAGGCGGGTAAGCATCTTGCTCACACCATGGAATTCCATAACGGGGATTGAAGTGTGACACAGGATGTAACCCATCTCACTATAGTGCTAGCTAGATTTAAGAGCAAAATTTTAATTTTCTTAGTTCCATACTTAGTTTAAAAATCACC
This sequence comes from Macadamia integrifolia, assembly GCF_013358625.1. Classification (NCBI taxonomy): domain Eukaryota; kingdom Viridiplantae; phylum Streptophyta; class Magnoliopsida; order Proteales; family Proteaceae; genus Macadamia; species Macadamia integrifolia. The sequence continues at coordinate 158,949 of NW_024870514.1, read as the reverse complement.
TTTGAGCAAAGACATCTCGTAACAAAGAATCACTGACTACTTAAATCTCAGATCTTTCATTCCTGACTACTACTATCGTTCAAATCTCTCAATGAATCATGTGAGAGAAAAAAAAAATCCAAGAGATACATGACAATAGTTCTATCAGACAATCAGAAAAAGACGTAACAAACCCATACCTATTCTTCTCCTCTTTTCCCAATCAAGTAGAAAGTTAACATCCAAGCTCTCAAATTCATCAATTGAAGCGTCAAAAAATCTGAAACATCAAAATTTTGATTCCCTTTAAACTAAAACTGAAATTGTGCAATCAATGCATCTATCTACATATTCGAATGTAATCATTTATTATTGGAGAGAGGAAAGGGTGTGACCGTTTGGTGGAGAGTAAAAAGAGAGAGTAGTAAATCATTTATTATTAGAGAGAGGAAAGGATGTGACGGTTTAGTGGAGAGTAAAAAGAGAGTAGTAACTATGAAAAGAGAGTACCATTTTGAGGAAGATAATAAAGTGAGGTAGTAGTAATTATATGTTGAAATGAGGGATATTATTGTCCATTGAAAAAATATATAAAAAAAAAAAAACCTAAAACATCAAGATTTAGATTCCATTTAAACTGGAACTGAAATTATGCAATCAATGCATCTATCTGCATGTTTGATTTCAATCACTTATTATTAGAGAAAGGAAAGGGTGTGACCTTTTGATGGAGAGTAGAAAAGAGAAAGTAGTAAATCATTTATCATTCGAAAGAGGACAGTGTGTGACGATTTGGTGGAAAGTAAAGAGAGACAGTAGTAACTATAGAAAGAGAGTCCATTTTGAGGAAGAGAATAAAGTAAGATAGTAGTAATTATATGTTGAAATGAGGGGTATATCTGAGAAAGTATACCAAAAAATTGGAATAAATACTTTATAAAGCTTTAACTTTAAAATAGCATGATATGATATATAAGCCTTGGTAGCGAAACAAAAGAAACATTCACTGTTGTAATGTAGATAAATAACCTATAAATCCCCAAAATACCTCTGTAATTAAGATCAATGTTAAGTGATAAACCCATTTAATGTGGGTACCCCTCAACTTTAATGAAATCTCAACTCACATCCCAAGCTAAAATGTAATTGCAATCACTCGCATGGGTGAAATACCCATTTTGCTCTAACCACCTCACTATAAGCCACTAATCTCCCTTGCATGTGAATAGTGAAAGAGTGTTTAGGCACCCTTCAATAGTATATACATTGTAAATTGTCCACAATACCCTTTGTCACTTAAGAAAATTAGACCCTTGCCATTTTGACCAAAATAATTCTTGAAAGTAAATCACTACTTACCCTTATTGGGACTTGAACATGCCTGCCACTGGGCCACCTCGACTCATATGCATAGTGTTAACATCTAAGTATAAAAATAAGTGCCCGCATGATAGTACATACATGCAAGCACTTAATCATACTTATCTGATATATTACATACACACAAACCATAAATCGTCCATACTCCATAGTAGTAAATTTGTAAACCATACTTTTCTATTAAAAATAATGATAAAACAATCTCAATACTACAAAATTACCTTCGGCACTCATGACCTCTAATTCATCTTTGGCCATTGAATGAGTAGTCCTTGAACTCCTCAGGGTCTTAAAAATATTCCAAATTTCTGTCTGGAATATTACATTTCGAGTGAACCTAAGTCATACAAGTGGACTTGAACAATAAATGATTACCTTACCCTTGGCAATCTATAACACCCTGAAACTGGAAGTAGCTAAGCTTAGTGTCATGACCTAGCTGACACAAGAAGTAGGCTATCTTGTGGTGGAATTTTTTTAGAATTAATTTTCAGTTCGAGCTGGTTGAGCGAAATGGGCCCTAAGGACCCTTAGGGCTAAACCTTAAAAGCCTAAACCGCTAGTGTTGCTGCACAATTCGGTGGAACAACAGCAAAGAAAAAAGAAGAGATGGAGAAAAGGGGAAGAAGGAAGGAAGGTCGAATTGGGGTTGCCAACACTCAGGTAAGGTTGCTTTGCTATTTACTTTGATAAACTTAACTAGGTTAGTAGCAGTAGCATGCTAGGGTTAGGAAATTCAGTAAATTAGGGATTGAAATTGAGTTCTTATGGACTGAATTCAGTACCTGTGGCTGAATACCCAAGTTTTGTAGTGATTCAGGGATCTAATTACTTCTAAATTCATCCCTGTAAAACCTAAAACAGAGCGTTTTCAGTGTTCATGAGGAATTCATGCGAATTGGAGCTGAAACAAGATATTATATGGTAAAAAAATCTGCAGAAAAAGCAAAGGCAGAATTCTATTAATTTTCAGATTTTGGAATGGAAACTAATTGATTTAATTCCTTCCCTGTAACCCAATGTTGGACTTAATTGGAAGTGAAATTAGATTAGGGTTACTGTATTCCATTTAATTAAATTGAATAGAATGATGAACTATGAGAAAATGCAGTCAGCCCTTCCACTTACCCAGTTCAGGTTTAATTCTGAATTTTTGTAAGAATGGGATAGGATAGTGCTATACAATTTTGGTTACTGTAATTGGGGATTTGAGGGACTATAGAGTGACCCTAAAGGCATGAAGAAACCCTCCCCATGCTGCCATGCACACTGGCCTTCGGCCATAAGCAGCCCAAGTGAGGAAAACCAATCGGGCAGCCTGCAAAGTTGCAGAAATTTCTACAGAAATGACCTGCCGGTTGGACAAGCGGCCAGCCCGTTTGAACCTGCCGGTTGGGTATTTTTAGGCCATATCAGCCCTTGTTTTGGAAGAATTATGCCCTGCCCCTTGTGGGTCATATTTCTTACTTTTTACCTGAAGTTGACCCTATGGGTAGGGGTAGTTCAGGGACATTTCCGAGACTTTAATTTAGGTTGATACATGGGCTGTTGGAAGTCATTTTGGGTTCAACAATGAACATGTATTAGTCATATTAGGTGTTATAAATGTTTAACATAGTGATACACATTGGTTAGGAACCTAAAACTTATCGGACAAGGATACCCGGTTGATTGCAGGGGATCCTATCGAACTTGGTATTTGGGTTTTGATGTGAGTGGGTCTTTGTATATATATATATATATATATTGCACATGTGGCATGAATTTTCCGAGATTGATGCGATTGAGGTTTCGTGGATGTCTAAAAGTATAGTTAAGTGGTAATGGTTGTAACATTGACGGTCTGAGCCATGGTGTGGCTGATGGAGGATTCCAGTACCGTGGGCTTAGAGGTTGGTATTACAGTTATGGCCACAAATGTATGATTGGATGTTATGGATTGTTATTGATGCATGTAGATTGCATATGGTTAGGATTCACTGACCCTAGTGCTACACCCCTTGTCAATAGGGGGTTAGTGTCACACCCTGCCTCAATTTAGGCTAAGGTATGCGCTGGATTCTCAATCCAGTCAACCTAACCCACTAGGATCACAGATGCAGTACCTTAATTTCACAAATGCCGCCATGATCTAACAAAAATCAGAGTACACTATTAAAATCATACAATTACTACTGGTGATGCACTAAAGTGATAAATTATATTACACAAATTCCATGTTTGAAAGCAACCACAGGTTATAATTTTACTTACTACACATCTCATAAATATATGCATCAAAATGAATATTTAAATAATAGAAGTGAAGTCCATCAGCATCCCGGTGTCACGCAGACACAACCTCACAACCGCCGTTGAAATCCAATCCTACCTCAGCACCAGTTTCTCCATCTAAAAATAGTAATCAATGAGGGGTGAGCTTCACAAGCCCAGTGAGGGGTGAGCATGGTAGCACACATAACATCATGACACCAACACACTCACAGTAATATCCACAGATGCACAGCCACATCATCCATTTTAATTATAAATATCCATTCTAGTTACTAAGTCTTAATATGTATGGGTATAAGTGCTATAAGCAGTGTAGGTGGTATTCCCTTCCCAGTAAATCGGGCCTCAGAGATACAAGTTAGCTGTAAGCAGGAGTCAATCGGTCCTCGAAAGAACTTCGGTCCCCCAACCAACCCCTAAATAGTAACCCCTGACAGCCATGGTCCCAGAATCCCATACCGTTATTAGTCTCCCATGTTGTCCGATAGTTATGCGTATAGTACGTCGTACCATGTTATGCCCTCTCAGAATACAGTACGTCATATCTGGGCATACTAGTCCCCCATGACCTACCACCGAGTGGGAGTAGCCAATACCTTATCCCCTATTGGCAAGGGTTTATAGTACTGGGATGTGATCCTAACCATATGCATTTACATTCATCCATAGCATTCATAACATCCATAGCATCCAATCACACATCCATGGTCACAACTATAACACTGACCTCTGAGCCCATGGTACCGGAAAGAACCTCGGTCACACCATGCCTCAGACCGTCAATATTACAACCATTACCGCACAACTAACATACTACACATCCACAAAACCTTAATCACATCAAAGTCGTTAAAAACATGCAACATGAGAAATATATAATTTTATATAAAATAAATCCATAACATGGTAATCATTGCATTTCACATGAGCATGCGTAACTAAAAATATCAAAACACTCCATAAAATAAATCAAACACCCACTCACTTGATACCCGAATCTGATGCATTTTTGTTGAATTCCCGTTCATGCGTATCCTTTCCAGGTAAATTAGGTTCCTATGTGAATAATGTACCATCATGTTAAATATTTATAAGTCCTAACACAACTTAGTGTAGGTTCTATGCTGAACCTAACAACCCTCAACAACTCACATACTAACCTAAATTAAAGTCTCGGAAACACCCCTCAAAGTACCCCTGCCCTTAGGGTTAATTTGGGTAAAAGGAAGGAAACAACCCACAAGGGCAGGGTATAATTCAGCCAAAACAGGGGCTGATTAGCCTAAAAATTACCCAATTGGCGGGTTCGAACTGGCTGGCCGCTTGTCCCAATTGGCGGATTGGTTTCAGCAACACTTTCTGCAATTCCATAGGTTTCAGTAGTTCCCTTGGCTTGGGCTGCTCATGGCCGATGTGTATTGTCCATGGCAACATGGGGAAGGTCTTATATAGCCTCTAAGGTCATTTTACAGCCCCCAAAACTCCCAATGACAGTAATTAAAATTTTGTTATAATACACTTTCAAATTTCCCTCTAATTTACATACCAAAATCATATAATTCAAAAATCAAACATGTCTGATGTCACATCTCTTATCTTGATTTAATTGGAGCTGGACAGCCCTAGGAATCATGGTTGTATCATGTTCCATCTCCAATTGAAACCAATTGAGAGAAATATTCAAACATTCATATGGGAAATGCAAAGTATTTAGATTCAACTTAGAATTCAGCCACTTGGGACTAACTGAACACAAATCTGAATTTTCCCATCTAATTCATCCTTATATGAAGCTAAAAAATTATAAGGAACATGGTAGCACCATGTATCAGTTCTAGTTGAGCTTAGGTGGGACAATTCATAGGTCGCAGAAGACAATTGGGTTATTTCTTCCCGATTCACCCAATAAAATACAGCAGCAGTATTTTTATGCTTCAAACCTTAGAATTACTTGCATACCATCATTTCAACTCCAATTTCATAAAATTTTACTTGCATGACAAAAGCCCTAACATCTAATGGTTCCCAGAGATGGGTCACAGTCAAATTGGGTCCCTAAACCCACTCTGAAACCAAGTCTTCAGTTACAGGGAAGGAATTAAGCTAATTAGTGTCAATTCCCTAAATCTGAAAATTAATAAAATTCTACCCATGCCTTTCTGCAGAATTTTTCCATCTACTACCTTGATTCAATCCCAATTTGCATGAATTCCTCATGAACACTGAAAATTTAGGGTTTGCATGGATGGATTTACTTTTAATGAAGTCCCTGAACCCTTCCTGAAATTGGGAATTCAGTCACTAGGTTTTGGATTCCACCCATAGGGACTCAATTGCAGTCCCTAAACTGATGGAATCCCTAACCCTAGCTAACTAACTTAATTAACCTAACCAATTGCAGGGAAATAACAGGTCAATAGCCTTACCTTAGGTGCAGCAGCCACATCAGCATCTGAACTCTTGGACAGCAGTCGTAGGACAATAGCTATGTATAGAAGCTCCTTATCTTACATGTAGCAGAAACATAAGGGCAGCAGCATGCAGTAGCAGCTACAAGATTAGGGCAGCATCGTCAGTAGCAGTGCACAACGGCCACATTTGTGAAGCAAACAAGGGGTTCATGCAGTAGTAGGCAGCACAACTGAACAGTAGTAGCCTCTAGCAGTAGCATCAACAGGTAGCAGCCAGCAGCAATAGAGATCAGTCGCATGCAGCCAACAACCAGCCCCCTTCCTTCCTTCCTCCTCTTCTTCTTCTTCTTCTTTCTTCTCTTCTCCCCCCAACGAATTTAGCTTCTTGTAATGAGAGAATGTCTTCATAGGACCAAGCAAAAGCCTCTGCAAATTCTTTTAATAGACTGGCCATTTGTGAGGTTTCTTCTTCATTCAGGGTTGCACCAATTTTAATTTCTTTAGGGCATTGATCGGATCCTAAGTTAATGAGTCGAGTGTCCTCACTCATAGGTTTAGCTCTTTTTTCTTTAGATTGTTTTAACAAATCATGATATTTATCAATTATTTTGTTAGGATCATCATCAGAAAGAGACAAATCATACTCGAAATCAGAATTCTCATTGATAATTGAAAAGATTACAGACTCAACATACTGAAAGTGCAGAATTTCATTAACATAAGGAAATTCAGAAAAAGTACAAGTAAAAGGAGACTCAACAACAGAAAGGGAATCTTCAGTGTACTATGTGGTGATTTTAGAACTGATTGGAGCCTGAGTCTTAGTGAGCTTGAAGTCATATCCTGCACTGGTCCAGTTGAGCAGTGGTTCGCGGGCTAGATGAATCAGTAAATACAGCATTGGTCCTTCCTTTATCTCTTCAATGGTAATAATATCTACCTCAAAGGTGTTGTTGACACCACTACTTTGACCTTCTTCATGGAGCTGCAGATGCCCCAGTTTCTTTTGGCAGAAGAGTTCAGATTCAGCCTGCCTACTCTTGGCACTTTTTGTAGTAAAAAAAATTTGATCTATCTCATGATCCATAAATTCAAATTTCCTGAGAGATGCACCTCGCCCCAGGCTACTCAACCGTCACTCCAGAAAATCTAACTTCTCAAGCCTTTATATGAGGCGATCCCCTTACCACGGTCACAACGTTGACCTCCATCTCAGATGTAACCATTACAGTTGCTTCTAGCATAGTAAGGGCAGATATTCATCCTTCTAGCTCTTCTCTTTCTAGAATATGAACTGATCCCACAAAAAGAGTGGTAATGTCCCTTTTTCAGCTCCTTCAGATACATCTTCTGCAGGAAGGAAGAGATGTGGCTTGCATCTCCACTTGAAGATTAAGACGCCAAGTAGCTTCTGATTTATGTTGCCAAACTTCTTTTAGAGTAAGACGAGGCTTGAGAACCTGTGATGATTGAATTAGGGATGCAGGGTCCACTGTGGATTCTTCTTCAGTTGTGGCAATCACATCTATCTCAAAGATATCACTGATGCCATTGTCCTTACTCTCCTCCTTAAATGGTAGACACTCCAGCTTATAGGTGATCCAATCAATCTAATCTTGATAGATGACTTCGAACTCAGAATCTGCTTTCTTTGCTTCTTTCTTAGGTTGAAACTCAAGATCCTCATAACTGGGAAACCTTCTACTGCCTTCACAAAGTATCTCTCTAAGGTAGGGTAATTTACAACCCTTTTCTTGCAAGAGGATTCCTTTCTTGCCATTACTAGCATCTTTTGATTCTCAAACCCTCGACAGGCACTTGCTCCACCTCGGCCCCTCCTTATATCTTCTAACATCTTTTGTTCTTCCTTTTGAGAAAACCCTAATCCACGCATTCTTACAATGTGAGGGAATTCAGGAAACCTCATGGGTCCTTGCTGGTATTTTCCCAATCCCATTCTAAGAAAATGATGCATATGTTTCATCATTCGACCAACAGTGGTATTCAACATGCTCTCATAGGACATTGGAATGTTCTCCTTCATTGGCTCTTCAACAATAGAAGCACAAACTTTTTCTAGTTCGAAGCCACTCAGACGCACCTCTTGTTCTTGATTTTTTCCAACTTCAATGTTAGCCAATGTGTTGACTAACTGAGGATCTCCAGAAATAGTGATTACCTTCTCATCATATATAAATTTCACTTTCTGGTGCAGAGTAGATGACACTGCCCCTGCTTTATGAAGCAATGGATGACCCAGAAGAATATTAAAGGAGGTTGGGATATGCAGTACTTGGAACTCAACACAAATATCACCATTGTTGTGAGAATTCCGACAACATTTCTTCTAGTGTTGTCGTAAGCCTTAATGATCTGAGCCAAGGGTTTGAATTGATCTGGATTAAAGCCTATACATGTGGCAACCCTCAAGGGTAAGACATTCAGATCTGATCTATTATCAATAAGGACCTAAGGCACTGTATTCATATTGCATTTCACAATGATGTACAGAGCTCTGGTATGCTTGATAACTTTGGGAGGTAAGTCTATATCAAAGAACATCAATGCCTAAATAGCATATGTGGCTCCCACAATCTGAGATAATCACGATGAATCCATCTCTATAGGTACTTGCACACTGGTGAGGGACTTCACTACAACTTCCCTATGGGCAGGAGATGCCATTAACACCCCAAATGGAGACATTGGCCTGCACCTTCTTCAACTAGCTCAATACTTGATTCTCAGGTTGTGGCTGCCTGCTACATTGCCCTGTCTCCGTGATAGTTGGTTGTTCCACTATCAACCCTTGGCTTTGTAGTCTTTCCCACTTCTAGTGGCCATCACTTTCTTGAATCCTTCAGGCTTCTTTTTGATGAGAATATTATAAGGGTATTTACTCTCATCCTCATTGTTTATATCACCAATCATGCCTGCCATAGGTTCTTCAATCCCTTCTTCATATGTAGATAGTGGACTTGGAGGACCCCTCGAAACGTCGATAGCTTAAGCTTTAAGTATTTGAATAACGTTATTGACATGCAGAATAATCCCTTTGACAAATGGTTCATCCTCAAAATTAACCTTAAGATTTTCACAAACTTCTTTGACAATTTCTTGACGGACTGTGTAAGGGTAGCGGCCAAAGAAATGGACTATACATCTCCCCCCATCCTCTCTCCTCTCTCTTTCTTCACTTTCATATGAGGGGAGGGGTTCGTGTCGTGGTGTGCTTTGCTTGCAGGCCTCGCACCGCTGTATCACCACTTGGTGATAAGTGGAGGCCTATTTTGTAAGAGTGTAAAATTCATCATTTGAGGTCGGGATTTGATGATGGTCCAATTTGGGGATCGGGATCATATAAATGGGGTTTGGAGTCACCACCTAGGGTTATGGGCCTAGGACCCGAATGTGGGCCCGATTCCTAAGAAAAGGGCCCAAAATTTGGTCTGGCCCAGAGATTTAGGGTAAGTGTCAGGTTATAGAATTGGGAAGGTGTTAAGCACCCAATCTGCCCGGTTCAACTGGTCTTCTTGCTAGATGCTTAAGAATGAACATTTTCCATAATTATTACTGTTCCACATGTATGGCTAAGTTATCACACATATATGCGTTAATTGAACTACTATATACACTAAAATAAGGCATGTATAAAGTCTACATTATGACAAGTTGGTTGAGAGATTATACCTGAACTTAACTCTTGTTTCGGGTCAAGTGGGATGGGCCCCTGATTAGTACCGACTCGGACTGTCTTTTGGATTCTCCTGGTCAGGGGAAGATGGTCCTAACCTCCAACTTCCTTTCTTGAGAGATGCTAATTGTTATCGTATTCAGACAGCGTTTCTGCTTGGAACAGTTACTTTCAAATTGGGATTCAGATAGAGCTTCGGCTAGGGAAGGTTATTTCTAGATTTAGGATGGGTGGCACTCTGGCAGAGCTTCCGCTAGGGATAAGCTAAGGGAGGGCTAGGCTGAGGAGGCACTTCGGCAGAGCTTCCGCTGGGAATAGGCTAAGGGAGGGCTAGGCTAAGGTGGCACTTCGACAAAGCTTTCACTAGGAATGGCTATTTCTGGAAAGATTCCAGGGACACTCGGACAGGGGTTCGGCTATGAATGGCTATTTCTAAAAAGAAACAGACTAACCTAAAAATGGATTGAAGAACTCCAAAGTCCCGAATAACACTTTGAAGATCCGAACAGAGTTTACAATCTTAACAAAGATCTCTTCGTAAACCCAAAGAACCTCAAAAAAGGGGGGTTTCTATCTCAGGAATGCTCAAGAATGCTCAAGAACACTCAAGAACACTCAAGGGAGGTGGCTCAAGAACATATTTTTTTGGCTAAAAACTGGATCTAACTAAGAATTTGGATTGAATATCTTTAAGATCATAAAGAACATTTCAAAGATCCGAATGAGTTTTCGGATCCTGACGAAGATCGCTCCGAAGATCAGAAGAAAATGAAGAGGGGGAGGGGAGGAAAATTTCACTATGAAAGAAGGAAGGGGGATTTTGGTGTCTTGGTCTATTTTTTCTAAGGGAGGGGGGTATTTATAGTTTTTTCTAGCCAAATTAGAGAGGGGGAATCCCTTTATCCAATGGGTGAAAGGGGAGCTCTTACCTAAATTGAGGGGGTAGGATTTTTGTCCAATGGGTAAAGGGGGGAGTTGAAGGGAAAAATGGGTGGGGAGGACTTTTTTCTAGTGGGTAAAAGGGGGGGTTTTCAAAAAAATGGGAGGAGAGAAAATTTTTCCTAAAAAAGGTAATTTTCAGAAAAGCGAGAGGAGGACAATTTTAGCCAAAAAAGGCAATTTTCAAAAAAGTGGGAGGAGAGAGAAATTTTAGCTGGAAAAAGGTAGTTTTCAAAAAAGCAAGAGGAGAGAGAAATTTTAGTCAGAAAAAGGTAAGTTTTGGAAAAGTGAGAGGAGAGAGAAACACCAATTCTAGTCACTGACAGTTGTGCACAGGACCAGGCCAAAGTGGCCGAGGTATGGTTAGTTTAGGCAAGTAGTGCAGGTGATGTCACAGGTGCACGATGGATGACGTGCGGGTAATAGCCAAGGTGGTGCGGGCATGGGCAGCAAGCGAATGCATGTATGGGTGTGCAGGCAATGTGCACAGCTTACGGGTCAGGCTGGCATGGGTGAGCAGGCAATATGCGCACGGTGCAGGCAAGGTGTGCGTGGCCATGCAACAAGGGCATGCATATTGTGCGATGGGGGTGCACATACTGTGCGACGGGTGCATGCAGCATGTGGTGGCAGCGCGCAGTGTGCGATGGGGGCATGCAGCGTGCGGGGGGCATGTATACTGTGCGATAGTGGCACGCAGGCTGTGCTGCTGGGGCATGCAGCAGGCAATGGGGGTACGCAGACTATACGACAGCGGCACGCAGCATACAGTAAGGGCATACAGGCCAGGCTGGGCTGGCTGGCTGGCTTAGCTAGCTGGCAGGCTTGGCTAGCTGGCTAGCTGGCAGGCTTGGCTAGCTGGCAAGCTGGCTCGTTGGCTTGGCTAGTTGGCTTGGCTGGCTGGCTAGCCGGTTAGCTGGCTAGCTGGCTGGTTGGTTAGCTGGCTAGCTAGCTGGCTAGCTTGGCTGGCTGGATGGCTTAGCTGGCTGGCTAGCTGGCTGGTCGGTGTGCACGACATGCTCACGAAAAAAATATGATTTTCCAGGGAAGATTGTGGGCAATCCGACGGTATAATCTTAGTGTACTATATATCATCAAAATCGTATTTTCGAGCACTATCCATTTGTATGGTCATCTTAACTAGATTCCTTCGTATATAAAAAGCCAATATTGGACCCCCCCCTTCCCTCCCATGCGAGGGTTTCTAAGGTTTCAGGCTCGGGAGTGTTTCCATCAGCATCTCTGTTGGTCGAAAGTCAGAAGTTGCATCCAAGATCCATATTTCATCATAGCCAGGGGAGGGTGACAATTGGGTGTCTACAGACTGCGACTTTCTTCAACATTTTCTCAGTTACTAACATATCTTCACACATTTGGTTCAATAAGTAGAACACATTGTGGTAAGAGGGACTCTCTTCTTCACTTTCCTCTTCAAACTCAATTTCAAAATGTGTACTTTCTGACTCTTGATTATCTTCACTTTCTTCACCAAAATCTTCCTCTAGATTTTCCTTTTCTGATTGTTGACCTTCTTCTTCTTCTTCATCTTCTTCAACAAGATCTTCTAGATCTTCATTTCTTGATTCTTGATCACCTTCTATAGCCTCATCCCCATCTTCTTCCTCCTCTGAATCATCATCAGAAGGAAAGATTGGGTGAATGATATTTGTTGGATCCACATCGGGCCCATTTCTCCTAATAGCATTCACTGTCTCACAAATTTCTTCAGTATCACTGTCACTCTCTCCACCTATATGGATTAAGTGATCCTCATCCCCATCTTCTTCTTCATCTGGATCATCATTAGAAGGGAAAATTGGGAGAATGATATCTATTGGATCCACATTGGGCACATTTCCTCCAATGGCATTCACTGTTTCAATACCACTGTCACTCTCTCCACCTATATGGATTAGGTGTATTTCATCTAAGATCATTTCTCCAATGGTGAATGCTGCCATTGCCCTGATCATGTCTGGCGTGACCTCTTCTATTGTTGGTACAATGAGAGTTGTAGGGTCAATCTGGGACTCTTCTTCCCTATCTATGAGATTTACCGATCTGGTAGAGTGAGTGGGAGTATCTAGATCCATTAACATATCAGTCCAAGAAGTTCCATTCGACCAATCTGCCTTTGAACACTAATATTGGATCCCTTCTTCTAACCATCCATCCATGGGAAAGTATTCTGGCGGTGGTGGATAAGGATAAGGGTTATATGGAATTGATAGGTAGCAAGGTTCTGGGTGAAATGGTGGCAAAGACGAGGGAAATGGGGAAATAACTGGTGATGGTAATCCTTCCCGAGTTGGGGCACAATAGTCTGGTGTTGGATGGTGTAGGCACCCAATTTTGTCACCTTCCTCTGCCTATGATGAAATATGAATCTTAGATGTGACTTCCGACTTCTGACTCTGACTTCCTACTGACAGAGGTGCTGATAGAAACATTCCCCTACCCAAAACCTTGGAAATCCCATGTAGGAGAGAGGAAGGTCTAATTTGACTATTCATATATGAATGAATCTGGTCAAGATGACCATATAAATGGATAGTGCTCGAAGATATGATTCTGACGATATATGGTACGCCAAAATCAGACCCATAGATCTCCGGTAATCATCCCTGGAAAATCACACCTTCCCAACTCTGTAACCTGACACTTACCCTAAATCTCTGGACTAGACCAAATTTTAGGCCCTTTTCTCAAGAATCAGGCCCACCCCTGGGTCCTAGGCCCATAACCCTAAGTGATGACTCCAAACCCCATTTGTATGATCCCGATCCCAGAATTGGACCATCATCAAAACCCCTGTCTCAAATGATGAATTTTACACTCTTACGAAATAGGCCTCCATGTATCTCCAAGCGGTGATACGGTGGTGCGGGGCCCATAAGCGAAGCACACATGACCTAAGCCACCTTCCCATTCACCATGAAGGTGAAGAGAGAGAGAGTAGAGAGGACGGGGATCCATCTCCGGCCGTTACCCAAAGTGGCAACTCCACTGGGGACAAATGTCAAGCTTCCAATACTAGATGCTACCTTTAAATGCAAGAACAATTTCCACCACATTTGTTTGAAAACGTGTTTGGCTAACCCCATGTTTGTAATTGTATTCGCTAACCGCATCATGCATCGTGCTCAAAGTGAAATCATTTGGTGAGGGACTCCCTATCATGCCCACACCCTCAGGGAGGTCAGCGCATGTCATGGAAAGTACTCTGAGAGCAAATGATACCCGCTTCCTGTACAAGAATGAAAGGTATCATCAAATGGCAAGGATGTTGTATTTGTGCCAGCACTCTCAGGGAGGTCCGTGCACTTTATAATATTCTGAGATCGAATGTATCATCATACGGCGAGGATGTCCATATTTGTGGCAGCACCCTTGGGGAGGTCCGAGCACTTTACGGTATTCTGAGATCGAATGATCGTTACCCTACAAAATAATTTTGCACACAATCACTCATGGTTCCACGACCCTATGGCCAATTTCTTAACCTTGTGTGTAGTCACGAGTAATGGGCAAGGAAGTCACCCCTCAATCTCGTACCTATAGGTATATCAAAAGGATCATGTACCTTGCATATATAGATCCTGTTAAGGAAGCCTTGTCGGTCCTATTGCATCCACTGCATGCTTGCATCATGTAGAAAATAAATGAAGAAGCAAGGAGCGCCACAAGCTAATTGTAAAACTTGTTTGCAGTCTTGAAAAGGAATGTTCCTACACTATATTCCCATCGTAAAGAATTAATTTCCTAAAGTGGGTTTCGAAAAAAAGGTGTCCCTCATCCTTAAGGAAAATGTCCAGATACATGACTCAAAGGCAATCCCATCAGAGTCACGTCATGTCCCGAGAAGTCCCGAGAAAATCAGGAGGAAGGACACCTAGTGGGAAAAGAGCAAGGAAAGCATGACTTTATTACATGGAATGTCTTATGAGAATATTCTCGACAAGCCATTTGTATGAATCTCCCGCTTGTGACATTGGGTGGACCAGGGGCATTGAACCCTTTCCACCCCTATCATTAAGCGGACTAACTTTGGATGCATCATTGGTTGATAATCTAGTGAATGTGTGAACAAGGGGTTAGGAATTCAAGAATCCTAAAATAAACCACTTTTGGTTCAGGCATAATTCCACATCTCAAGTATTCATCGCGGTCCCTTTGGATGCGTCATGGTAATCGGTTGACGCGCCTTAATCCAGAATCATCTCCTTCATCTCTTTGAGATTGTCTACTACCAGGCGATTACAGCCTAGTAAGCATGGATCCACCCAACATGGAAACACTCGAACAAGCCTAGGTCCGTCCCGTGGAGACCTCACAGACAGAAATGACTGAAGTCAAAAGGGGGATAGCTCAGATACTGCATACACTTCAGAACCCTCCCAGAGTTGATCCCAAGAATGAGCCGGCACCGGCAGCATGAGATGTAGACCATAATGGAGCTATAGGTCATCATAGGAATTCTTCCTGAGTTGACTGAGGGGAACCAAAGCATGTCCTGCGAACCGGTCAGAGAGGATTTTCACCTACCCGTCCCAATGGTTAATGAGGGGCCTATTCCAGGGTCCCTCCTCCTAGGGTAGTGATTGAAGATGAAGAAGAGGAATTCGTAGCACACGTCCGCTTTGAGCCTCTGGAGATGGAGAAGGAAAGGAAGCTCCAAGAGCAGTTGGAGAAGTTAGAGAACATGATTCGAGCAGGAAAAGGCTCAGAAGGCCAAGAGTGGATTCTAAGGAAATGAGTTTCTTCTCTGGAGTAAGAATTCCAAAAAAATTCAAGTGGAAGACTGATAGATTTGCAGGGTCAGGAGACCCCAAGGCTCATCTCAAGGTCTTCCTCAGCATAACCAAGTCATGGCAACTTGCAGATAAATAGATGGGGTAAGCCTTCATGTTAACCCTATCAGGACCAGTACTGAGATGGCTCACACAGTTGGAGTCATCACAAACTTAGAATTGGGCGACAGTAGTGAAGGCCTTCACCAAATAGTACTCCTACAATACTGAGGTGGATGTGAAACGTCGGGAGCTTGAGATATTGAGGCAGCATCCTAAGGAAGGATTCACCTCCTTCTTGATGGATTTCCAAAGACAAGGATGCCAAGATGGTAGATAGGCCTTTAGAAGTAGATCAGGTAGAGATGTTAATAGAGAACTTGTCAAAGCCCTATTATGATGTTCTTTACTATCAGCATTTGTAAACTTTTGATGCCTTGATAGCCACTGATACACGGGTGGAGAATAGAATTCTGAGAGAGGCCCAGTATCAAGGATCCTCCCAAGATGCAAGCAAGAATACCCGAGTCAGATGGGGAAAGGGTCTGGAAACAAATATGGTAAATGCAGTTCAGTAGTTGATCTCACTAGCTACTTCTTCACAGCCCTTCATAATACAAGCAGATGCACCCGCCCAGAAGGCTCCTCGCCCAAGAAGGTAATTTTTTGATCTAGGAATGCCTGTAATGGCCGTATATGAGAATTAAAGAAGCAAGGCTTGCTAGGGACAGTGACTTCACGAGTGATCAGCAACCCTCCTCCAGCTTGGTATAGGGATCATGAGTATTGTGCCTACCACACTCAGAAGGGGCACAATACTGAAAGATGTTTGGGTTTACAACATGCAATTCAGGACTTGGTAGACAATGGAACCATTGAGGTCAAGATCAAATAGCCACCCAATGTCAATACCAACCCACTCCCTGATCATGTGAACAATCTAGATGAAGAAACTATGAAGAGTGACCCCACTCAACTCATTGTACCTAGAGCTCAGAAGAATCATATGAATGCCCGTGCTTATAGGAAAATTATGAGTCAAAGGGTTGGAGTCATAAGAACCCCCAAAAGAAGAGAATCATCAGAGGAAGAGTCAGAAGATTGGGTGCCCCCCATCCATCCCTCCTCATCAGAAGAATCCATCGCACCGTATTACCAACCCCAGCCACATTATCAACCTACGCCATATCATCAGCCTCCACCATATCATCAACCTATGCCCCACCATCAAAGTGGAGGAACCTCTTCATCCTATCACCTCCCAATCTTCATATCCTACCTCTCACATTACATCATCTTCATACCATCCCACTTCATATCTTTCATCACCCTCATACCAATCCCATTCTTAAGGTTTGGTGTATAACCCAAAAGAATGATGGATGGACAGGTACGATTGGAAGGATATGGTTGCACTACCAGATTCCTCAAAGATGACTTCATCAACAGGGTCAATAAATGCATTGGGGGAAGACCAGGAGAGTGATCCCACTTCTCTAATTCCTCCTACTTTAACTTCAGAAGACAATCCAGAGGTAATTGAAGAGATTACAACTGATCTTCTCTGAGCAGTAATCACATTGGCCATAGGGGAGCAGATCAAAGAGTACACTTCCTTAATCCACATAGGGAGAGACACAGATGATGATGAGTCAGGACTGGTCCAACTTTGAGCCAGTAATAATAGGACTAACCCTATGGAAATCTTTTGGTCCATATGCTCTAAATGCTACAAGCGTTTGGATGCTAGAGAATTTGATGGTCCTGAGGAATCTGATGAAGAATCAAGTGGGAGTGAAATCAGCAAAGAAGAGGATGATGACAATGATAGCGAGGATGAAAAAGAAGATGAGTCAGAATATTACTCACCAGAACATCCGACATGTTTCTCGTCTATGCCATTAGCAATGATAACCTAATAGCTGATCCAACAGGTGGCATTTATCCTTCCCTGTGCATGGAGGGAGAAGATTCTATATCAGATTCAAAAAATCAGGGGGAATCTAGAGAGCCAACGCAAGTTTATATGGACGAACAGTACTCCACATATGAGTTGGAAGACAAATTATGTGAAGTGTATTCCAACACATTGAGGATGCAAGAAAAGGTATAAGAAATTGACAAAATGTTAAGGGAAGTAACTGTCAGTGATCTTTACTACCGGGAGCAATTGGATGATCTGGAGGAAATAGGACCAGATGACATAATCGCAGAGGCAGTAGATGCTGCATTCGAACAACTTTTCAATGCAGTCAAGAAGCTACAAGCCAGGGTGGTGGATATTTGTGGCGGTCCTCGACTTCCCACCCCAAGCAGGGAAGGAGAATCAGAAGAAGATGATTCTATGGTGGGGATAACCACCCTAACCAACAGTGATGATGAAGATAGTTATCCCACCGGGATTATTGTGAAAAAACCAATCAACGTGATAGAAACTACAAGTGGGAAAGACAACAAAGGCAAGGCTCTAGCAGTAGAGTAGCCAAGGGCTAATGAAGCTGAAACTAGTAGCGTAAAGAAAGAGCCAGAGAACCCAGTCTTGGCTCAACTCAAGAAATCTTAGGCAAATATCACCATTTGGGGAATGTTGATGGCGTCTCCTTCACACCGTGAAGCAATCCTAAAGTCTCTCGTAATGTGCAAATGCCGATCGAGATAAATCTGATGCACCTCGCACATATATTAGGAGCAACATATGCAGTGCAGTCTCTAATGTTCTCGAATTTTGAGCTCCCTAAGGAAAGCCAACACAATCGGGATCTCCACATTACAGTTCTATGCCTTGACAAAGTGGTTCCCCAGGTTCTTGTTGACAACGGGTCCGCTTTGAATGTACTACCATTGAGATCAGCAAAGAGTATCGGCATCAACTTGGAAGAAATGAGGCCAACCACCCAAACCATAAGGGCATATGATAATACAAAGAGGAAGATCCTTGGCATCATTACCCTTGTTATAAAGATTGGCCCGGTGAAGTTTGATGTTGATTTCCAAGTCATTGATATACCGGTAGCTTTTAACATGCTCTTGGGAAGGCCTTGGTTGCATCCTGCGAAGGTGGTGTCCTCTAGTCTCCATCAAAAAATGAAGTTCATTCATGAGGAAAAGGTGGTCTCAGTGGCCGGAGATCCTGAAGTGGTTAACACTCTGGCCAACATTGAAAATGAGGAAGAACAAGACTAGGAGGTGCAACTAAGTGGTTTTGAAATTGACACCACTTGCGTAGCCATTGCCAAAGAAGCTCCAAAGGAGAAAATCCCAGCTAACTATGAAGCCATCTGGAGTCCGCCAGTGAATCAGATGATGAAAAGCATGCAGTATTTTCCTGGCATGGGACTGGGGAAATATCACCAAGGAGTTCCAAAGTAGCCTAGTTTGGCGATAAACAAAGGAAAGAATGGTCTCGGGTACACTCCTCCAACTGTCAAAGGGTAGAGAGTACTGAGGATGACTAGGAAGATCTCCGTCACTTACCACCCTACTCTCAATGGGTGCTTTGTGAAAGAAGGAGAGGATTTCCCCTTTTGTGGAAATGTGGAGCCATGGTTTGATGAAACTGCCACCAAGATGCAACCAGGACTTAAAATTTTCTTCCAAGACGAGTTTGATTGAGTGACTCATGAAGTGGAACAACAGAAAATGCTAGTTAAAGAAGGTGACCAAGATAATTGCATCACTGGGGTAGCAAAAATTACACTAAATGATACTGGGTCTTCCTTTGATGATCCTACAACATTGATCCAATCAAAGGAAGCACCTAGTTCTCGAGTTCTCATGAAGAGAGAATAGGAAAAGAAGATAAGGCTCACCTGGAGTCTACCACTTCCCATTGATTTGAAAGGCTTCATTTGCTCTATCCTACAAGAGCCAAGAGCCTAAGAGTTGCATGAGCTCAAGCCCTATCTTTTCAGAGGAAGAAGTGTGTATGCAAAACAGAGGAGAGCACAGAGGATGATGGTTTGTATGTACTATGCCCAAACCAATTGCAATGGGAAGGCTCGTGAAGGTGGTCATAAATGTGACAGAGGAACCAGGATGGCATCCCTCAGCAGGCTTAAAAGATGGACTTTATCGAAAAGGGATTGAGCAGTCTCCACCAATCTTCACCCCTCAGAAAGTTTGGCTTCCGAGAGCATGAGATTGATCAGTTGGTATTCATGAAGAAGCGGGCACCTGTCCAGAGGAACCATGACACCACTAAAGAAATAGCAGCAACTTTCTTAGAAGGCAAAGAAGGCCTTTTGTCACATCTCCTCATCCATCAAGCCACTGAACCACTTCTGAATTGTACAAGCATTGGAGAAAACTTTAAGTTTGCTCATACCATTGAGTCAACTAGCCTGATCACCCCTGGCGAAAGCATCAAGCCAGTTATCGAGTCTGTTGTTTATGATTCTGTGTCAATCTCCCCTCTTGAGAAGAGTCCAGAGTCCTTGTATAACGAGTCTGTTACTCCTTCTTTCATGAATGAAATTTTTTATTCTGAGTATGACTTGCCTCCTTTTTTTGATGATGATCTTAATAAATATCAAGAATTAATAAAATAATGCTGACCAAAGAAAGCCCAACCCATCCATGAGGATACTCGGGTTATTAATCTAGGAACTGACGAATGCCTTCGAGAGGTAAAAATTGGCACTAACCTTAATGATGAAGAAGTAGAACAGAGATGATTAATCTTCTGAAGGAATTCGCCGAGGTCTTTGCTTAGTCTTACGAGGATATGCGTGGTATCGACCACAACATTGTGCAGCATCAACTGCCCACTTACCCTGGGGCAAAGCTGGGAAAACAAAAGCTCCGAAGAATGAAGCCAGAATGGATTGAAAAGATCAGAGAAGAAGTTGTGAAGCAATGGAATGCAACAAGTGGTAAAGTACCCCCAATGGTTGGCCAATATTATACCAATACCGAAGAAAGATGGAAAGGTACGAATGTGTGTAGACTTCTGAGATCTTAACAAAGTAAGCCCTAAAGATGACATCCCATTACCTCACATTGATGTATTAGTGGATAATATGGCAAGGCATGCTTTATTATCATTCATGGATGGATTCTCAGGATACAACCAAATAAGCATGCACCCAGAAGATCGTGAGAAAACTGCCTTCACCACTCCATGGGGAACCTATTGTTACAAGGTGATGTTTTTTGGACCGAAGAGTGCTGGGGCAACCTATCAAAGAGTACCCATGGCCATATTGCATGACATGATGAACAAAGATGTCGAAGTCTACATGGACGACATGATAGTATAGTCTAAAAATTGGTAGGGGCCTATTCCCGCACTAAGGCGATTCTTTGAAAGAATCAGGAAGTATCAGTTTAAGTTGAACCCTTAGAAGTTTGTATTCAGGGCAACAGCGGGAAAGTTGTTAGGCTTCTTGGTGAGTGAAAGAGGCATTGAAGTTGACCCTATCAAGATCAAGGTAATTCAGGAAATGCCCATGCCTTGGACTGAGAAGCAAATACGAGGATTTTTGGGTCACATCCAATATATTAGCAGACTCATAGCTCAGTTGACTACAATTTGTGAACCAATTTTCAAGTTGCTGAAGAAGGATCAGCCCATGGAATGGAATGACCAATGCCAATAAGCTTTTGACAATATCAAGGAGTACCTTATGAACCCACCAGTATTGACACCACTAGTGGAAGGAGAACCACTTCTGTTGTATCTGTCCATGGGAGAGTATTCCATGGGCTCTTTGCTAGCAAAGAAGGAAATGGAAAAGGGGGCAGAGCATGTCATATATTACCTCAGCAAGAATTTTTTTGGAATATGAGACCCAGTACACATCTTTGGAAAGAACTTGTGCTGTGTTGATTTGGGAAACTAAAAGGTTATGCCATTACATGTTTCCTATCCAGTGCATTTGATCTCAAAGATGGATCCCATCAAATATCTCTTCGAGAAACCAGCCTTAACAGGAAGGATGGCCCGTTGGTTGCTTTTGCTATCAGAGTTTGACATAACCAGATTACTCATAAATCTATCAAGGGACAAGCCATAGCCGATCATTTGGCTACCCACCCCAGAGAATATGGAAGGTCCTTGGATGATGCCTTTCCTGATGAAGGAATCATAGCGAGAGAGGAAGAAGATATAGTTGATGAATGGCAGTCATTCTTTGATGGAGTGGTAAATCAGAAGGGGTGTGGTGTAGGAGTATTGCTTGTCACCCCTGACAGTCTTTATTTACCTTCATCATTTCGCCTTGACTTCCTATGTACCAACAACATTGCTGAGTATGAGGCTTGTGCTTTGGGAGTCAAAAGTGCTTTAACCATTAAGGTGAAAAGGATCAAGGTTTATGGAGATTCATCCATTGTCATCTGTTAGACACAGGGAAAGTGGAAGACTAGAGATGAGAAGTTAAAGCCATATCAAGAGCATCAGGAAGAGGTGATTGAACACTTTGAAAAAATTTCGTTCGAATACTTCTAGAGGGATAATAACAGTTTTGCTGATGCCCTTGCAACTTTGGTTCTATGGTGGAGTGCAACCCTATGGCTAGAGTTCAACCATTCTTGGTAGAACAAAGAAGCAGGCCCATTTATCAGAATTCAGTAAACTCTCTCACTGTAGATGGTTGATCTTGGTTTGCTCACATAGTGGATTTCACCAAGGAAAGGAAGTATCCATTTGAAGCAACTGACAAAGAGAAGAAGTTTCTTAGAAGATATGCCACCCAGTTTATTCTCCATGAGGATATGTTATACAAATGGTTCTATGACGGAATACAGTTGTTGTGTGTAGATGAGAAATAAGCTCCAACCATCATGGAAGAAATTCATCAAGGTCTTTGTGGACCCCATATAAATGCCAAGATGTTATCTAAGAAGACCCTCAAGCTAATTACTGGAACACAATGGAAGCAGATTGCGTGGACTTCATCAAAAAATTCCACAAGTGTCAAATATTTGCGAACATCATACATATCCCGCCAACAGAGTTGCATTCGCTCAGTTTACCTTGGCCATTCTTCACTTGGGCCATTGATATCATTGGACGGGTCAACCCTAAAGCATCCAATGGCCACGAACCCATCTTGGTAGCCATTGATTACTTCACCAAGTGGATAGAAGCTCAGTCCTATGCAGTCCTCACATTTGCTAAGGTGGCCAAGTTCATACAGGAAAATATCATTTTCCGATATGGAGTACCTCAAGAATTGATATCAGATCAAGGATCCCACTTCTGGGGCAAGACCAACAAAATATGCATAAAATTCGGTATCAGAAGGCATCGCTCTACCACTTACAGGACATAGACCAATGGGGCAGTAGAAGCAACTAACAAGAATATCAAATTCATTCTACAAAAAATGGTAGAAACACACAAGGATTAGGCTGGTAAGTTACCCCTTGCCTTATGGGCATACCGGACTTCTGTACGATCTTCGACAGGGGCAACTCCTTTCTCTTTGGTGTATGGAGTTGAAGTGGTTCTACCAGTGGAAATCCTAGTACCATCCCTGAGGTTGCTTCTTAATAGTCAGCTACCTGAAGGAAAGTGGGTGAAGACCAGATATGACGAGCTCAACTTTCTCGATGAAAGGAACATGAAAGCCATAGATAATTTGAAGAAATATCAATTGAGAATGGCTAGGGCCTTTAACAATAATGTAAATCCCCGTCACATAGAGGAAGGTGAACTTGTTCTTTGAGAATAAAGAGCCCCAATTCATGACCCAAGAGGAAATTTTAGGCCAACTGGAGAGGCCCATTCACTGTCAAAGAAATTCTACTAGGCAAAGCTGTGAAACTCGTAGACCATAACGGCGAAGAAATACCCAAACTGGTTAACATGGATCAACTCAAGAAATATTATATCTGAAAAGGTGAATAGCCTAAACTACATCAAACTTGATTGCTTTCGAGTGATATGTAGGCAACTTGGCAAGTGCGGCCTCAACCATCTAAAGGCAATAAATCGGTTCCTTGATTAATAATCAAAGTACCTTAAAAAGATCATCATAGTTTGTGTCCCCTAAGAATCGCCATTTGGCATGAAAGGCCATTAGGTATCTATCATCCATCCATTGGTCCGTCACTTTTTACCCAGGATTCTATCCCCCAAGAATCACCATTTGGCATGAAAGGCCATTAGGTATCTGTCATTCACCTATAGTCCATCCATTCTTATCCAGGATTCTATCCCCTAAAAGAAAATCGCCACCCGGCACCAGTTTATCAAGGCCAGTTTATTCTCCAACCGTGATCAGTCAAAGTCAAAAGAAAAAAAAGAAGAGCATGATGCAACAGTGGTAAAGGCTTGTTTGAATCATTAGCCAATGAGTAATGCTTTGATAAATCATCATATCTCATTGTTGGTATTGGTTTCAGGAAAATTCATGGGCCCGTTGGATAAAACATTGAGGAAATGGACCTTAGACATAAATGTGATAGCACCAAGATTGTTGGAATCTATAAATGTGTCATTTCTTGGCCAAGTTGGATATGTGAAGCTACATCACCAATTACTCCAATAGGTGCCTCAACACTGAGATGCCAACCTGCATGTATTTCAGTTTGGATTAGCAGAGATTTGCCTAACTCTTGAAGAATTTCAGGTTTGTATGCTATCTCCACCCAAAGGCAGCTTGTTCCAACCCTCTTTAAAGAAAGATTGCTTAGAGAAAATTCAGGATTTCTTCAAATAGAAAGAAGAAGAAGTAAAGCAGTTTGTCAGGTATGGGAAGATCGACATTCTGAAGGTGGCTCAGATCTTCATCCAATATCTACCAATGCGAGCAATCCATCAGCAGCTATCCCTGTATGCTTATTTACTTTGCATGATAGCTCATTATGTTCTCTACACTCCCAGGCATGGTGCCCCATCTGTTCTGATTGAGGTAGTAAAACAGTTGATGAAGAGAGGTGACATCGTCCCTACGGTTTTTACAGAAATGTTCAAGGGATTTGATGACACAAACTATGGCCATAAATTCAGACTAGATCATTATCAGGGAAGTCCTACTATTTTTCAAATTTGGCTCCTTGAGAAATTGAAGGTCACCAAACCATTAAGGGGAAACCCACTCAGAGTTTTTTGTTACCGGGATAAGAGAGAAGTTCCAGAATTTGACCTTATCACCGATTGAAAGAAGTACTTGTAGGAAAGGACTATGCATAATATCGCATGAAGGTGCCCATGGAATCCACAAGAAGGTTTTCTGATGAAGACCCCTGGCCACAATTATGTCAAGCTGATGGGATTGACACACACGTCCTTTTATTTGCCAATGTACATCAGCCGACAATACTGGCTTGAGGAGACAGACCTAGAAGAGTTAGTGAACTTTCACCCACCTCAAGAATTGTCTCCCCAACTTTTTATTCACTTATACCATTTGTGGTAGGAAAGTGGCCCCCCTTTTCATGTAATTCACTTGGTTATGGGATGAGAAAGTGTGTGGATTTTTGTGTTATCCCGACTATTCTAATTATGATTTGAGTTATGGAATTGATTGTGCCTAAGCAAAAAAACAAAAAAAAAAAAGGACGAAAGATTTTCTTTGCTCCAAAAGTATGTTTTCATGGAAATGTTGAAATAAAATAATGAACAAACAAGGGGAGGGAAAAAGAAAAAGGAAAGAAAATATCCATGTGTTTGTGTTTTCAGTGAATACAGGAACAAATCCCTATGGGTCAAAAGCCATCATCAAGAATCAAATTCTAAACCAAAAATCAAGAATCAAGGAAAAATCAAGAGGAAACATAATTGACCTGGCCCCAGAAGGACCAATCTCATTGACCTAGTCCCAGATAGCCCACCTCGATTCAAAAGAACCCGCCTGGAAGAATAGATAGCCCAGCCTGGTTCGAAAGAACCAGCTTGAAAGACCAGACTAGCCTGGGTTCAAAAGAACCTGCCTGGAAGACCAGATAACCCAGCTCGATTTGAAAGGACCCACCTGGAAGACCTGATAGCCCAGGCCGGTTCAAAAGAACCCACCTGGAAGACCAGATAGCCCAACCCAGTTCGAAAGAACCCACCTGGGAGACCAGATAGCCCAGCTCGATTCGAAAGAACCTGCCTAGAAGACCATATAGCCCAGCCTGATTCGAAAGAACCCACCTGGAAGACCAGATAGCCCAGCCAGATTCGAAAGAACCCGCCTGGAAGACCAAATTCCCTGAACTGGCACATGTGAAGCCCAACTAAGGAAATTCCAAGCATTAAACTATTGACATCGAATTTTTTCACCCCCCAGCAATGATGACAATATGAAGAATTACATGTTAGACATTTTAGACTTGGAGAATTTTCAAGCTTAAAGTAGAAAATGACCATTTTTCCCATATAAAATTTCAGAAGAAAATATTTTCAAAAATTAGAATTTGATGTTATGGATTATTGTCGTTTGTCCCCTCCAGGCAGACATTACACTTTGATGTGAGAACTATAGGAATCGACGCCCGATTCTCTCTTTCATTATATGATCCGGGTCCCTACTTTATGTATATTTTCGTAAAGGTTCCTGGTCGAGACCACAATTGTGTCTCACATTATTGAATAGTGCTCGAACTGAGCTTTCTAACAACATATTACATGTCAAATTCTGACTAATGGTTTGAAAGATATGACCCCCGGAAGTTGACTCCAAAGTTCTGTATTAGATTCCATTCCGAGCAACCAAGGGGTGCCACATGGCGCCCAAACCCCTTTGTCTAAAAACAAGCCTTTTTGGACAATTCTCTCTAGGTTTTTAGTCCCACATCGGAAATAAGAGAGAATTGTCTCAAGTCCCAAGGCTATAAGTATAGCCATTCCTCTCTTCCAAAAGGAGGAGAAAAAATTGAGAATTTGGGAGAGAGGATGGTCCCATTAAGGTTTTGGCTAACTTCTTCCCTCTAAAATCAAATATTCTCCAAGTCTAAAAGTTTAACACATTAATCCTTCCTTGAGCCGAGAGATCTAGTCCGGTTCGGTTAGATTTGGGGCTTGAAGCACAAGGGTTATCTCCCCTTATTTCTTGATTAAAGCCGGGTTTAAGGTATTTTTCTTCTCCTAATTGCAATTTAGAATAGTTTATCTAATTTAATAGATTAGGTTATAATTTATTAATGATTGGTTCATTTAGATTAATTAGGTTTAATTAGTTTCAATTTGGTTTAATATGGTTTATTAGATGTAACCCAATTCAATTAGGTGTATTTAGGTCTTTTGGTTCAATTAAATATGATTTTTGTTTAATTGGTTTAATTAGTTTCATTTTAGTGTTATCTGGTTCAATTAGATGTAATTAGGTTCATTCAGACTTAATTTTTTTTTTTTTTTTTTAATCTAAATTGATTTTGAATTTACATTTGGCTTTATGATTCTACTTAATTATTAATTGTTTTATCCTTTAGATCTCGGCCCTTGGATTAGGATCCAAGAACCCTAATCATTTCTCCCTTTTCTTTATCTCTTCTTCCTTCTTTTCCCTGTAGCAGAAAATCAGCCACCTCCCTCCTCTTCTCCTCCTTCCCTTCTCCATGGCTGCCACCTCCCACTTCTCCCCCTCATTTTTTCATAACTGAAAGCATCCCCTACTTCTTCCCACTTACCTTTTTTTCATAACAGAAATCTGAACCACTACAACTCCCATCTTCTTCCCTTTGCCAAAATCCATCTCTAGCCCATCATCTTCTCTTCTTCTTCCTATTTTATTTTCTTGTTTTTTGTTATTTCTTTAATTTTCTGATTAGATAGTCCATATTTGTAATACCCACAACCTGTTATTTCATTTCTATTTTCTATGTGGAATCTTCCCCTCCTTTCGTTCTTTATTTTTATTTTATCCATTTTGGTTTGATTTCAGGTCTGTGATGTATCCGGCCCTAAAATTTGGGGTTGGGGTTCCCCTAATTTTAAACTTTAAAATCAAATGATTTTCTTTTATTTCCCTTTTAATAAAGTATGGTACATAGTCTAGGGTGCATGTTGGCAAGGGCATGGCTGGCCCCCCTCAAACCGGTTCATAGCATTAGGTGCGTATTGGGGATTTAGGTTTTCCTACTATCTCCTATCTTTTGCACTCCAACCCTCACTCGCATTAATGTAGTACTAATCTAGATTGATTAAAGTAAAGTAGTTAACGTAATTAGTCATTTCAACTATTGTTTATTTAATTGTGGTTTGTTAACTCAGCTTTTTAAATCACTGCATTTGATTTCTTCATTCAATTCAATTTATTAAACTTGTGTAATTACCAATCTTTTTCCCTCTAGTGGTTTGTTTATTTTAATCAATCAACTAATTAGTTATTTAATGTAGGATAATTAACTAGATTAATTAGTTAAAAGATTCTCTTCTCATTAACTTAACTAGGGTTTTGAAAAATGTTTAACTCATCTTAGGATTAGCTCAAGGAATTAGTCCAATTAGGTTTCATAATTAATTTAATTAAACCTTAGGTTTAGTTTAATCCTCCTATACTAGATTAGGTAGATTAGTAAAAATGCATTCATTTAATGTAATTAATCCATTTCACTTTTATAAATCAATTAGATCTCATTTAATTTATAAATCTTTTTACCAATTAGATTAAGTAGGATTGCAATGATTTATTTCACAAATTAATAGGGATTGAGAATTAACCATTTTAATTTATTCAATTTAGGATCTCACAAATTCATTGATCATCCATCTAGGTCAGGCTCAATTAATCGAATTAGTTTAATTTAGGGTTTCATAAGTTGCTAAACTAATCCTTGGTTTAGGCTTATTTAATTAGCTTAATCTAAGACTCATAATTCATTGATTAAATCATTTAGGGTTTTTAATTTTTTAATTAGCGTAATCATTTCATTATTTACATCATAACCTAACTAGCATAATTTAGACACTTGGGTTAGGGTTTTCACATGTCATGCTAAGATACTTAGTTTAGGGTTTTCAGTGACCTAGATTTAGGACTAGTTAGTAGGGTACAAATAAACTTTGGTCAAACAAAAAGAGACCGCCCTTTGGGCCGGGCAGACTGGGTGCTTAACACCTTCCCAATCTGTCACTTGACACTTGTCCAGAATCTTGGTGCAAACTAGCCTTATCCATCAGAGTCATTAGTCTCTCTCCCTTGATTGGGGGAGACATTTATGGTTCCTAGACCCTTTCTAAACATGTATCCCCCCCTTGGCATTTGATGACCAGGGGATACTATCTCATCTCATTAGGGTCGAACCCTAGCGTGTGTACATGCGCTACGCACCATATCACGATCCTGGCGGAGGTCCATGATACCTACAGAAATATTTTTTTTACTTGTTGCAAGATTGGAAGAGTAGTGAATTCCTCTCTTATAACCATTGGTCCCAGATAGTCCAGATTGAATCGAAAGACCTAGCCTAGAGACCATATTTTCCTAAACTGGCACATGTGAAGCCTAGCTAAAGAAGAATCAAAGATCAAAGTACTAACTTTCTTTTGCAGGATTGGAAGAGTAGCGAATTCCTTTCCCCCAATTGGCACCCCAGGTAAATCCTAAAGCTTTAGAGATATTATCTGTTGCATTTTTCATCTCCGTCATAACTGAGCAAGATAACGGCAGTATATGCTCCGGGTGACAAAATGTGGTCATTCTTTTCTTTGCCCTTTGACTATTGGCATAGGTCTCGGCCAAAGAGGGGCATTCTATAGACACTCAATTTTGTCACCCTCCTCTGGCTATGATGAAATATGGATCTTGGACGTGACTTTCGACTGACAGAAATGCTGATGGAAACATTCCCCTACCCAAAACCCTGGAAATCCCCACGCAGAAGAGAGGAAGGCCTAATTTTGACTTTTTATATATGAAGAAATCTGGTCAAGATTACCATACAGATGGATAGTGCTCAAAAATATGATTTTGATGATATATGGTATGCTAAAATCGGATCGACGGATCTCTGGCAATCATCCCCGAAAATTCATAACTTCCCAACTCTGTAACCTAACACTTACCCTAAATCTCTGGACCAGACCAAATTTTGGGCCCTTTTCTCAAGAATCGGGCCCACCCCGGGGTCCTAGGCCCAAAACCCTAGGTGGAGACTCCAAACCCCATTTGCATGATCCCAATTCCCGAATTGGACTATCATCAAAACCCCCGTCTCAAAGGATGAATTTTACACTCTTGAGAAATTGGCCTCCAGTATCTCCAAGCAGCCATATGGCGGTGCGGAGCCCGTAAGCGAAGCACACACAACTTGAGCCACCTTCCCCCTTGCCACAAAGGTGAAGAGAGAGAGAGAGAGAGAGAAGACGGGGATCCATCTTTGACCGCTACCCT
Source organism: Macadamia integrifolia (assembly GCF_013358625.1). NCBI lineage: Eukaryota > Viridiplantae > Streptophyta > Magnoliopsida > Proteales > Proteaceae > Macadamia > Macadamia integrifolia. Next base: position 129,218 of record NW_024870514.1, on the reverse strand, counting down.
CATAGATGGTTAGATGGACATGGAGGATGTGATGCCAGGTGATAGGAAGGTGATGGAAGGTATGATATTGGGTGATATGAAGATGATGGAGGATGAGATGCTAGGTGATATGAAGGTGATGGAGGATAGGATGCTAGGTGATATGAAGGTGATGGAGGATGTGGGTGATAAGAAGATGATGGACTATATGATGCTAGGTGATATGAAAGTGATGGAGGAGTGGGTGATAGGAAGATGATGGAACGTATAATGCTAGGTGATATGAAGGTGATGGAGGATGTGGGTGATAGGAAGATGATGGAAGGTATGATGCTGGGTGATATGAAGGTGATGGAGGATGTGGGTGATAGGAAGATGATGGAAGGTATGATGCTGGGTGATATGAAGGTGATGGAGGATGTGGGTGATAGGAAGATGATGGAAGGTATGATGCTGGGTGATATGAAGGTGATGGAGGATGTGGGTGATAGGAAGATGATGGAAGGTATGATGCTGGGTGATATGAAGGTGATGGAGGAAGTGATGGTAGGTGATAAGAAGGTGATGAAGGATAGGATGCTGGGTGATATGAAGGTGATGGAGAAAGTGATGGTAGGTGATATGAAGGTGATGAAGGATAGAATGCTGGGTGATATGAAGGTGATGGAGGATGTGATGTTGGGTGAGATGAAGGTGACCCTATCTGAGGAAGTGTAATATTGCAGGGTGGGAGACTTTCATCTTCCTAGAAACGAATTTCTTCAATTCTCTTTCGATTCTCTTCTTCTTTTGCTTATGAATGCTTGGCTTTAAGCATGGCTCGGTAAGTTCAGGCAGTAAGATACCCTCTCTCTGGTGAGGGGTGAATCCTTTGAGTAGGATCATTCTCATCTGAATCACGTTGTATAAGTCCAATTGTTCCGTGATTCGAAAGTGGATTGGTAGTCACATTTGGCTGGCTCTTCAATTCCAATTCAATCTACCCTAATTCAATCAAATCTTGTACTACATGCTTCAAGGTGATACACTGGTTGGTGAGATGACCCTTTTGATTATGGAAAGGATAGTATTCATTGTCCTTGTACCAAGGAGGTGGAGGATCGCTGATTGGACGGGCAGGCATTGTACTCAAGAGGCCTTCTTTCTTCAATTTCTCATAACACACGGATAAGGGCATCCCCAAATATGAGAATTTCCTCCTCTATACTGAACTTTTTTGAGCTAGAAGACTTGGCTTAATGACAACTAGAGCATACTTAAGAGTTACTGCATGCACCATAGGCTGCTGGTCGTTGCTTGCGGTAGTTACAATGTTAACCTTTGTATTACGTCCTTTTCTATACCTTGTATTCTTACTTTGCTTTGAGGAACCCTATGGACTATTCTGGTGTTGCGCTTCTCTAAAGATTCGATTTTCAACTCTTCTCTCTGTTGCTAGCAATGCTGAGAATGTCTCGATGTGCTGACTATATAACACATCATAATAGGGATTTGCCAAGTTATATAGAATGATTTTAACTTGCTCTTTTTCAGTAGGTTGAGATGTCATCATACCTGCCTTATCTTGAAACCTTAAGAGAAACTCCGTGAAACCCTCCCCTGGAGCTTGTCGAACAGTTTCTAACTCTCGTCGAGTTATATCTAGTTCAGTGTTGTAAAAGTACTGCTTGGTAAATTCTTTCATAATCATTGACCAATTCTGAGTCTGGGAAGGGTCCAAATGAGTTAACCAACGAAGAGCTGGGCCTAAAAGAATAAGCAAAAATGCTAGCCCCATTTGTTCTTCAGTCAATCCCCATGATCTAGAAATATTAATGAAGACCTTCAAGTGTGCCCTCGAGTCACCTTTTCCATCAAACTTATTAGTGTTCCATTTAAATTTCTCTGAAATGCAAGCTCCGGGAAAGAGGACCATCTCATCAGTTTCTATGGCTTGGGCATCTACGGCCTTCCCCTTCTACAGCAACTTTTCAAGTCTTTCTAATTGTTCCCTCATCTTTCTTTCCCTTTCAGTTTCAGGGGCTTTAGTTGGAAGATCTGGTCGGATTTCCTCTTCATCATCTTCAACCACAAGCCTCAGTATGGTACGAGGTGCATTGGACCCCATCTTGGTCCATTCATGTTCTCCTGTGGTTAAAATAGGTTCAGTTTGTTGCTGAGGCTGCTTGACACTAGTAAACTGGTTGAATAATTATGCAACTCTTCCAACTCTAACTGCATCATATCCACTCTCCTTTTCTCTTGGGCATCTGGTTGACTTCCACTAGCCGGATCCATATTCGTCGACTATTCAGACGATGCTGAGCTAGGTGAACTTGGTGGCATGAGTTGAACAATAAGTTCCACCGTTGGTAAGGACTTCTCAGGGTTGACTCAGATCAAACGATTATCTTGATGGGTCCACACAGTCAGCGGGGAATTTTTTGGTGTGGAATCGTGCCTGACCTAAACCAAGAAATTTAAATTTTAGATTTTTTTTTTTTTTGATACACACACAAAATTACTCCCCCTTGATAATAAATGTCTAACTTTGGCCCAATCTTTAGTTGGTATTCACATATTTTTTTTTTTTAGGGCCAATTTGACACAAATTATGGTGTGGGAAAACAAAAAAGTTGGTCCATGCAAGAATAACCTCGCAACTGATTTTGTATAGGTATTTTGTTTCTCCCCGTAGCATGGACATACCTAATTATTCCTGACTCTAGGATTGGTTCTATGGAACATTATCAGTTTGGAACACGTGCTAATATAATGTGGTGAAGCGGGAATCACCCCATAGGCACAATTGCGTGAACCAAAACCAATATAGTTGCATCTCCCAATTCGTAATTGTCGAAGACCACATCAGGTTTAAACATATCAGGAAAAATCTCACCCCAGATGAAACAATCTAGAAGGGTTCTAACTTGAACCACAAACAATTACTGAGTCAGTTCGTGGTGTACCCTAGTTGTTTAATGGTCTAGTTCCTATATGATGCGATGCAATGGGTAAGGCTGTAGGACAAAACAAGGTTTCCCTTAATAGAACTGATATACCTATCACTGAAAGTGAATCATGGGTATGTAGTTCCTTTAATATACCAGATGGTATTGTATCAAGGGGTGTGACTTCGTCGGTGATTGTCCATAACATTACACGGGTTCAATCGGCTAACCACAAGGGTAGGTGTATCCGTGAGTGAGTGTGCACAAGTGTAGTGCAGAAAGTGACCATTAGTTAATCTCAGAATGGCCCGACATGTTCTATCACCCTAAGGGTTTCGAACTATCGGCAATCCTCGTCAACCAATTTCACTTCAAGCACTCTTATGTAGGAAGTAGGCATCATTGATCTCAGAGTACTTAGTATATCGTGCACTGACCTCCCCGAGGGTGCGGGCATGACAGTGAGTACCCTCATCAACTGATTTCACTTCGAACACGATGCATGATGCAGTTAGCAAGCAATATACAGACATGTTTACACACAACAATGATGAGGGGGAAAATTCTAACATTTATTATAAGCTTCTGGTATAGAAAGTTTGACAGTCCTCAGTGGAGTAGCCACTGTAACAAAAAATACCTTTTTACTCTCTTTTTTCGCTCTTTTCCTCCTTCTCACATCTGGTCTACCTCGCAGAGGGTAAATGGATTCAATGGTCTCCAAAACATGGTATGGAAACTATTGGGGGGATGGAAAAAGCATAATGTTTGGAGTCGCCATCTAGGATTCAGGGCCTAAAACCCTATGGTGGAGCCCAATTTTGATCGAGGGATTGAACTTGAATAGGGGGTTGGATTCCTGTGAAAGGAAGGAACCCCCAAATTTGACTTCAAACTTTTGTCTATTCCAGAGATAGGGGTCTATATCAGGTTACGAGTGTGGGAAAGTGTTAGGCACCCACCTCGCCCAGAATTTCTGGTCTTTCTACCAGAAGCTTGGATTTTAAATATTCTCCCCTGAGAATTTTAACAGTCTAAGCTAGCACAGAAGTCTTATTACATGAAATAACACAAACATATATACATAAACTTGCTTGAAAGAATTCCACATGAAATAAAAAAATTTATATAAAATAATGAAAAATGCAATTATCTTATCTACATACACGTGCAATGCTCTATGACAGGAAAATCATAATCGTTATTTCATGTGAGGAACACATGTGGTAACACATGAAATGATAAAATGAATTACATTTAATGAACAGATACTAAAATTAATACATGAAACTATAATAGTAAATCATTATTTTATGCAATAAACACATAAAACAATATATACAGAAATGAGGCAAATGAAATTACAATATAGTATCTACATAATAATGACTGATGAAAATAGTGAATTTTCTGATAATTTTCCTCGACTCAGGGGCAATGATTCAATTTTCTTCTCTCTTTCTTAGGGAAATTAAAAACTTCCGGCACCTGGGTAAGAAAGTTGACAGGGCTTCTTTGCTATGGTGTGACTACGGATTCTGGTTTCTGGGAATCTGAATAGGGCTTCTGTACTATATTTCTAGAATCGGAATCAACTCAGAAAATTTGGGCAGGGCTTCCACGCCATATTCCTAGGGCTGGAATTAGCTTTAGAAATTTGGGCAGGGCTTCTGTGTCGTATTCCTAGGGTCGAAATCAGCTCTGAAAATTTTATCAGAGCTTTCGCACCTTATTCCTAGGGTCAGAATCAGCTCTGGAAATTTGGACATGGCTTCCGTGCCATTTTCATAGGGTTGGAATCAGCTCTGGAAATTCGGGCAGAGCTTCCGTGCCATATTCCTAGGGTCAGAATTAGCTCTGGAATTTTGGACAGGGCTTCCGCGTCGTATTTCTAGTGTTGGAATCAACTCCAAAAATTTGGGCAGAGCTTCTGCACCATATTCTTAGGGTCAGAATTAGCTCTAGAAATTTGGACGGGGCTTCCGTGCCATATTCTTAGGGTCAAAATGGGATTTGGAAATTTGGACAGGGCTTCCACGCCACATTTCTAGGGTTAGAATTAACTCCAAAATTTTGGGCAGAGCTTCCATGCCATATTCTTAGGGTTGAAATCAGCTCTAGAAATTTGGACAAGGATTCCACGCCATATTCCTAGGGTTGGAACCAACTCTGGAAATTTGGGCCGAGCTTCCACACCGTATTTCTAGGGTTGGAATCAGCTCAGAAAATTCGGGCAGGGCTTCCGTGTCGTAATAAAAGTGTTGAATTTAAATAAAAAGAACTTGAACAGGAGTACAGTACTAACCTGATATGGACAACCTGGGCTTCCGAAAATGAGACAGGACTTCGTCAACTTCAGCTACTTAGTAAGCTAGGCTAAGGATTCTTACACTCTTTTTCTTTCTTCTCTCTCTCTCTCTCTCTCTCTCTCTCTTGGAATAATGTTTTCTTCAAGAATTTTTCTCTCTTTTTTCTGTGGGGTTTTTAAAGTGACCCAGGGGTCACTATTTATAGGAGAGGAGGAGGGGCAAGGGTGTAAAAATGCCTAAGGCAATGTAAGGGGGATAAAATCCATGTAAGCCCCCACAAATCCATAGAAGGGCTTACATGGATTTGTAAGGCCTTACATAATCCATGTAAGGCCTTACACGGATGTGTACCTTACACAATCCGTGTAAGGTCTTACACGGATCCCCCTGTGTCACCATGTTGTACCAAAAAAGATATGTCCCTATCCTTCTTGGAAGTAATCCGTGGCACCCTGCTTCATCTCTAGCCACTCTCGTAGACTGGGCGGCAGTAGCCCCTGGTGGAAGTCTTATCGCGGTAATAGCTATGGGTATGTCAGTAAGTTCTGGATAAGGGTTGGTCTGGTCCGGTTTAAGTTTGGGGTTTGGTTTAAATTTAAGGTTTGGTTTAAGTTTAGTGTTTGGTTTAAGTTTAAGGTTTGGTTTAGTTTTACATTTGGGTTTGGGGGTTGGTTTAGATTAGGGTTTGGGATTTGGTTTGGATTAGGGTTTTGGCTAGGGTTTAGGTCAAGGTTTAGAGTTTTGGATTTTAGATTAGGGTTTAGTTAGGGTTTTGGTTTGGTTCGGGTTTAGGGTTAGATTAGGGTTTTGGTTTGGGTTCAAGGTTAGGGCTTTGGTTTGGGTTTAGGGTTTGATTTTGGATTAGGGTTTTGGCTAGGGTTTTGGTCAGGGTTTTGGCTAGGCCTTAGGTTAGGGTTTTGGCTTGGGTTTAGGGTTTGGTTTTAGATTAGGGTTTAGTTTAGGGTTTTGGGCTTGGTTTGGAGATTTGGATTTTAGATTAGGGTTTTTTGTTTAGGGTTTTGGATTTGGTTTTGGATTTTGTTTTAGATTAGGGTATTGGATTTGGATTTAGATTAGGGTTTTGGTTTAGGGTCTAGGTTCGGGTTTAAGGTTTGATTTAGGTTAGGGTTTTGGTCTGGTTCAGGGTTTTGGTCTGGTTCAGGGTTTGGTCTGGTTCAGGGTTTGGTCTGGCTTGGGTTGGGGTTCAGGTTTAGGGTTTAGTCTGATTTGGGTTGGTTTGATTTGGTTCAGGGTTTAGGGTTTGGCTTAGGGTCTACGGTTTGGTTCAAGGTCTAGGGTTTGATTTGGTTTGGGTTGGTTTGGTTTGGTTCAGGGTTTAGAGTATAGGGTCTGGTCTGGTTTGGGTTGGTTTGGTTTTGTTTGATTTGGTTTGGTTCAAGGTTTAGGGTTTAGGGTTTAGGGTTTGGTCGTGTTTGGTTTGGTTTGGTTTGGTCTGGTTTAGGTTTGTTTGGTTTGGTTTAGTCTGGTTTGGGTTGGTTTGGTTTAGTCTAGTTTGGGTTGGTTTGGTTTGGTTCAAGGTTTAGGGTTTGGTCTGGTTTGGGTTGGTTTGGTTTAGTTTGGTTTGTTTAGTCTGGTTTGGTTTAGGGTTTAGGGTTTAGGGTTTGGTCGGGTTTAACTGGTTCAAAGTTTCGATAGGCTTTACGGCACACCTGGGTATCCGTTTTTTCCATACAAAATATCGATGGGTTCCGGTAGGCATTATGGCACACCTGGGTATCCATTTTTTCCATACAAGATATCGATGGGACTGTATTTCTAAGCACTTTCTAATGATACAGGAATCAAGTACATGTTACGCTTGATTGTCGTATTCTAGCAAAAGGTATTAGTGACCACTTTCGATCACCTTCCCTGCATCATTGAAATTTTGAGCAATCACAAGCTCTAGGATAGTCTGGATTTGTGCTGAAAATTTGACTTCTTTCCGAAAGAGAAAAAATGTCTCCTGATTGCCCATAATTCATCATTGCCAATGGGGGAAAATTTTGGTGTTTACATACGTGTGGGAAGGACTCACTGTGAAAGGCCTAAGATCGTGTGGAGGCTCTGCACTTGTGGAGTTTCAAGTAACGATCGAAACTCTCATATTGATTATTTATTGAATGGCCGACCCTGTCGGTAGGACGATTCGAATTACTTCCACGGATACCGTCTTACAGTGGTATCAGAGCAGACCCCGACATCATGTGGGGCCACAACGAGGACGTTATGCCCGAAGGGGAAAAGTTGTGACACCCAAGAATATGGCAAGTACCAAACCTGCCAGGGAGATCCGTGAGGTTATCCCACCAAGAATACAGTAAGTACAAAAGGGTTTGGGAGATCAGTGAAAGTATGCAAACTTTAGTCCCACATCGCCTAGGGAGAGATTACTGGGTTAGTTAATAACCTCTAGCCTCCTTAACAGGCACAACGCATTTTAAAGCCTTGAGGCCATGGGCCAAATAGGACAATATTGTGCAGCGCCCTTGGCTGCAAGCTCGTTAGCCTGTGTGCACAAAGTTGGCCATTGTTTTAACCTGCAAATTAAAAAAAAAAGGGGGGGGGTGAACCTGCAATCAATTGTAGGAGACGCAGGAAGGTAAAGAAGGGGTTTGGGGAAGAAAAGTAGCGACTAACCTTTTCTTGGCCAAGCGCTGCTAATACTTACCGGTAAAAACCTCCTTGGCCGATGATGTGCAAAAGCAATTAAAAAATAAAAAAGGTTCGAAAGGCTAAACCCGCAAGAGGCAGCTGTGAAGAAGGCTTCACGAAGAAGAAGATGAGTTGGGTATGGTTGTGTTTTTATTTTTATCTGAAATGACTTCTATGCCCTTTTGTTTTAAGTCATGAATTAAAGTTATTTTTTGTGGATTGGGCTTAAATATTAAGTCCAGATTGGAATTATTTTTTTTTTATTTTCAACAAAATGTTGTTTTAAAGTATGGGCATGGGCTTGGGTTAGTTTTACATATAAATGATCAGTATTTTCATGTAACGTGGGCTTTGGTCTACATGTTTTTGAACCCATGTTTTTAGATTTCTTTTTAAATTGTTGGGGGTTTAGTTCCATGTGTTCATCAAACCCATGTTTTTTCAAATGTTCCTATTGTTTGGGCTCTTTGGGCTTGCCAGACCCATGTAGCTCAACCTAGGATTGGGTAGCCCAGCAAAACTACTGCTCTAAACCCATTTTAACTAAGCTGTTTTATACCTCAAATCTTCAAAGCCCTTGAGGGTGAGTGGGTAAGCCATAGCCAATCGTTATCATGAGATGAACATATATTGTTATTTGTCACCCTATTACATTAAAATGTTTAATGTATTTGGGTGTTTGTCGTTGGGGTTATAAACAATAATAATAGTTTATTTTTTTGTTATACAATTGCTCAAGCCTAGCTCAGAGCCTCAGACCCAGTTGAACCAACCATGGCCTAACTTTTTGGGCTGGTCAGCCCAATTTCATGCAAGTTTTTTTTTTTTTTAGCTTTAAAAGGAAAAGGAGTTACTTAAAATTGTTTTAAGTAAATACCTATATAGGGTTTATTTAGAAGCCAATGTTTGGCCATCCCTTTGTTCCAACTCAATTTTACTTGTCATTTTAGGTGATCCATTGTTGAGGTACTTACTAGCTTTGAATAATTAATATTTTCTCTAGGTTTAATATCTCTAATAGTTAATAATTTATGAAATTATTAATATAAGAGATATTAATGTGTACGAAATTGATGAGCTCAATGGAGAGTCCAATACTGGTACCAAGGCTATAGAAATTATTAGTTTTTTTATTTTAATTATCTAAAATCTTAGTTTGACTAGGTGGGACCCACATAATATGGTATTATGTGAAAATTAATATTTGTACATTTTAATGGACTTGCATGTTTTGTTACATAAGATGTATTAGTCTATTTTACTAAATGTTAGTGAAATAGAGTATGTATCTGTGAGGTGGGTTGCACCATGGGCCAAGAATATTATATTGTATATAGAGCCCAAATAGGCTTGTAACTTAAAGTGTTAAGTATTGTTTTAAAAAGCAGTGTCCATTTGCTAATTTGTATATTTATATATTTTTTGAGTTTCTCAAAACTTTAGTAGACCTATGGGCCCTGAAACCATATAATTAAATATAATTTAATGTTTGGTTTTGGGAGTGTAATATTTTCATGTACATAAGATGTACATATGTGAAAGAATTGTCAAAAGTCGGTAATTTAAAATATGGTTTTGTAAATCTTAATTTCCACATAAATGAAATGAAATGATCAAATGCATGCATTCATTAGTGGTTATGGGATTTAAAATGAACGATATGGATGTTTTTATTTTTTTTATGTGGGTGGCATGCATATATGTAATTATGAAATTTGTCTCCCATTATCTCTTTACTCTCTCGCTCTCTCTCCTCCAATATTTTTTATAAACTAGTGTATTCCCCTTGGGCAGCCCAATTAGTGGGTTAATTTCCCAAGATTTCTTTAATTAAGAATGTAAAATAGAATTAGGATTTTATATTATCATATGATGATCAAGAGAAAATCGATGGCAATGATCGTGAGACAATCAGAGATGTTGACCAAGGGTTGATTGGAGGTGTTAATCGCTTAAAGGAAGCAATCAAGATCAAGTTGAAATTTTATTTTTGTTATATTCAATGTAATAGTTATTTTTATGTAACTTGCATTTACATTATCACTTAACTTTGGTTAAGTAGAAGTAGCTAATGAGGCTTTGTTACTCCCACCCATCATGGAATTAAATTGACTTTCATGAGATGAAAAATCAATTTGACTCCGGATGTCATTCTGTAACCACTATAATTAATAATTTACATGTGATGCTTATTTTTAATTGTTTAATATGAATCTATGCTTTATTACAAGCGATGTAAAGTTAGTTTAAATACATACAATGCATTGAATGAATGTCTATAGTATTGTCTATGTATATGTGTTCCTTTTTCCTTCATTACAAAGCAAGTGTGATATAAAAAAACCCTAACTAGTGGGATTCTCATGGCCTCCCATGATCAGTGAGAGTAGACGATTCATAGGTCAATTCTAGAAAGTGCCGATAAGATAATACTTGTGATTGATCAATGAATGGTCCTATGTGATAAGTAAAGGACATGGTCAGTGAGAGGTGTACTGTGATAGTAGACACTAGCTCAGGATACCATGATTCACTCTGAGAATCAGTATACGCTTGACTCAGTATGCGTCAGCCAATAGGAATGGGCATGGTACTCAGGTCGTCAAAATTATTGGAAGTCTTTGTGATGGACAGAATCAGTCCAGTCAATCAACACATTTATAATGAACTTCGATAGGCTAAGTGGTGTATGTAAGGGTTGAATTATTCTAATTCGCACCCCAAAGCTTTGAGGGAAGCTTAAGGTGTAAAAAACCGTTGATTGAGCTTTGCCCACTTGTATTTAATGGTATGTATTTGTAAATTAATTATACATCATTGTTCATTTTATCATCACTAACCCACTAATTATTATAATGTTGACCCCTTATCTAATCTAATTGTTTGGAGTAGACAAGACTATTTGCTCATGCTTATATTTGAGTAAATTGGCTTATCCTGAAAGATAATACTCTTTCTCTAGTTGGCTCTATGATGCCATTTACAAATTGCCAAGGGTTATAGACATGATGAGACACTGGGGAGATGTTTGATGAGTAAACTAAAAATGCTCATTGATCACCAACTAAGGTCTATTATATTACCTAAGATGACTCAAAGTTCTCAAACTCTTGACTATGTCATGATAATGATAGATCACTTATGAAATTGAAATCCCTTAAGTTAGTTATAGATGCTTATTTTAATGTCTTAATCATGTCACCAACTACATCTAATGTAATTGGTGGAAATTTTATTTTAAAATCAGGACAATACTAATGGCGTTTATAGTTTTCTCTTCATGTTTAATGCCAAATAGTCAAAACAAGAAGAATGAATGCATGAGTGTGACTCATGAATTCAAATACTAAGGAAAAGAATGATACAATGAATTGTTAGCTTTATCTAGCTGCCTTGTAGCTAGATGAAAATTTTCATGAAACACATGTCCTATTTAAATATAGTGTATTGGTATGACCAACCGCCACATGATATGTGTGGACTTCAGTTCCTCATATATGTTTACAAGCTAATTATATGGCTTAAATATGACAAGAATATTTTATGAAAGCTAAAAAATCATCTTTGAACTAGGACTAGAGTTGTTACCATGATATGGTAATGAAAATTTTTAAAATTTAAATGTGTGCTCTAGTTAATTTCACACTTTATGCGTTTGTTATAAAGTTATATAAAGTTAATAGAATTTATAAGTTGGGAGGGATAAGCCTCCAGAATGTCTGAAAGAAATTCCGGTGTCAACTTATAAGTCCTATTTATGAGGACATATGACCAAGTTTTTTTTCAAAAGGGTTGTAGAGCTATTTGTGTTTTGGAGTTAATTTATACTAATGTAGATCATCCAGTAAATATTCTATCTGATAAAGATATGAGTGTTAACTTGATAGAATTTATAAGTTGGGAGGGATAAGCCTCTAGAATGTCTGAAAGAAATTCCTATGTCAACTTAGAAGTTCTATTTATGAGGACATATGACCAAGTCTTTTTTCAAAAGGGATGTAGAGCTATTTGTATTCCAAAGTTAATTTATCTAATATAGATCATCCAGTAACTACTCTACCTGACAAATGTATGAGTGTTAACTCATGATTAGATCAAGTGAGAGTATTTATCAGATATTCTTTAGATTATCTAAAACAGTATAAGATCTCTAATTGAAATACCCAGAGACATCATATTGTATTATATACTAAAAAGATCGATTTGGACATTGTAAGATAATGTTTGACAACTGTTTTATTAGCATTGTACTTTTAAAATAACAGTATTCATTTTGAACAAGTATCCATCTAAATTTATACTTAAGGAGCCTTTTAAATAATAGAATGTGCGAAAGCTTATTCTGCAATTTCTTAATTTGTATAGGGACCGTTTAGCTTAAATGCAAAGGTTGTTGATAGATGAGATGAAATACAATAATAAATAGCACAAGATGTGATAATCCTATTTGGTTGACTTTTCTTTAAGAGAATTATATTACATTGTGGTATATTTCTGGGGACATGGAATAGTTCTATGTGTACTAACTAAATCGATAATTGTAATTGTGGACATAGAATAGTTCTATGTATACTAACTAAATCGATATTTGTAACTCACATATTTTGTGCAATGTCCTTGAATGTCTCAATGTTGTAGGAGAATGACTAAATTTCCTACATACTATATCTTCCTTATAAAGAAGGATAACTATGTAAAAAAGTTGTTACACCTGTGCCCTAATCCGGTCTAATTTGAACTATTATGACAGGCCTCGGATCGAAGATTGGAAGTACGACAAGGTTTTGGCTCGTAGCTGTACATTGCCGAAGGGGTAGAGATGACCCCACATGTTCGTGCATTGCATGCCTATCTAACTAGAGGGGATTCATACCTTCCAATCCCATACGGTAAGTGACCCAACTCCCCACACTTGATTTTTGGCACGCATCATAACTACTAAGAAGCCTTGGGCATGTCTGAGGGCAACCACTCGTGCGAGACCAACCATAGGACGAAAAGCTGTCAAGACTGAAAATAAGCCACCGGAAGCAGCTTGGGCATGAATCCAATGCCTATTTTCAGTGGGTCCACAAGCTAAGGTCGAGGTTTTGATGCCATTGGGTCCCGCCACTCGCATCATAAATGGTTCCATATGATCCCAAATCATCCTCCACGCCTTCTTGTTGATGTGAACACCTTATGGACCTAAATGTGCGGGTCCTCGTCCCCGAAACTCATTTTAACCCGATTGGTTCAAAAGGGGTCCAAACCAACTTAAGTTATAAGTTAGGAAATGAAGATTCATTTCCTCATTTCCCTTGTTCCCAACGTAGGAGAGGAGAGAAAGAGGAGAGGAATGAAAAAGAAGAGGAAGAAGAAGAGGGTTGGAGGCCTACCTTAGTGTCGGTTGCCGCCTTGTTGTCGAAATCGTTGCCGGAGGTAAGTACAACCTCCCATGCCACTCTCTCTTCATTTTGACCTAGACAAAGCTAGGGGTATGGATATAATCTTAGTGTACACACAATGTTAAGGTTTTAGGATGGGTGTTCTACCCTCCTGGTGTTGTTACCATGCTCGAACCAAGCCCGGTGAGCTCCGGAAACATGTAATGCCAAAAGACCAACTAGGGTTTCGATCGTTCGATTGACGTATCTCCCAAACGGCTCAATGGAATTGGGATTTTCTTAGCTTAGAATGATGCTAGGAACATCCCCTACAAACTCCATAGAACAAATCCCGACAATCGGGCCTGAGCCGAAAAGCCCCAAATTGTTGGATTGCCCTGTACCTCCACCGAAAACAACCCACTAGATCCACTGGGTTTATTTCCGATGGCATATTTCTGGTGGACATGGAGCCTTATGTGCTCTCTGTCACCTCCATCAGAAATAGGTTTGATATTTCTGGTGGAAATGCCCTATTTTTGGTGGTTATTTTCGGTGACATTACTGTCATTGGGAGACAGTGTCTGTACACTTTGGGGGTGACCTGTGTCGGTCCGTCCTGATGTTTTCGATGCATACTAATGTACGATTCCAATTGCTATAGGACAGTGATGCGCATGTGCCCCGAAGTCAGAATTGATTTGATCAATCAGTGGCCTTACTTGAACCCTAAACCAAACAAAGATCAACAAGGTGAGGGATGGACTGTGTTTATTTTTTTTAAACTTTTATTAATTATTCAATTGCTCACATGCTTAGAATTATATGTTTTATTGAAATTTTCATTTTACGATCATGATATAAATTGTATGAAAATGTATGATGAGATCCGGTGTGGCCGAGGTGGTATCGATACCGTGATCTCCGTGTGTTTAGATGGGTGTGTGTGTGAGATAGAATCCAATGTGGCCGAGGTGGTACCGGTGCCATGATTACCGTATGTATGTTGCATTCATGCATTGATTATGTGCATTAGAGTTAGTTATAATTGTGGGTTACACTTTGTGGCCAAGGTCTCGCTGGTATCGTGTACCCCGGGACTACATTTGGAAATGGATAAGCTCCATGGCTGAGGTCTTGCCGATGTTGCGTAGTCTATACTCAACTGCTATTTGCATGCTAGATTAGGTAAACGGTCTCACGTTACACTTTGTGGCCAAGGTCTCTCTGGTATCGTGTACCTGGGACTATATTTGGAGATAGATTACACTTTGTGGCCGAGGTCTCTCCGGTATCGTGTAATCCATACTAACTGTATCATTCTGAAGGCATGTAGTATATATGTGGTTAGGTATCACTCCCTATGCTACGTACATTTGCCAACAGGGGTTGAGGTGTTGGATAATCCATTGTGGTATATTTGATGTGTCTTTCCGAAGTGCCACTCCCTCGGTACGATGTGATTGTTGCCAAAGGTGGGAACCTGTTCGGTGTGGCCGATGTGTTACAGGTGTCATGACTGCCAGGAGGGGGTTATCGGGGGTTTGCTAGGTGACCCATGGACGCATACGGGGACCGGCAGGCCTTTAATCATAGCTAGGGTTTGTATCGCTGTATAGTCGATGTTGTTTTCGAGATGAGGGATACACCTAATACCCCATAGTAGCATTTACCAGACTTGGTTTGTATTGTTAGGTGGATAATAAATGAATGAACTGCATCACGAGCATCATGGACTATGTATTTAATTTCTGCAATCATGCATCATAAATTATTACAGCTATTGTCTTGCTTGGATGTGCTTGAACCCACCCCTCACTGAGCGAGTTGGAAAGCTCACCCCACTATACACCCCTTTTTAGATGATGATGCAGGTACCGTGGTGCCATGGTAGGTGACCTAGTATCTTCTAGGTCAGAGTATGTTGTGAGCGGTTGATGGATGCCAGGAGTGGAGGAGCACGATCAGGACCGTACTTACGATCACTATGCTTACGCCGCACCGTGAGATTGTACATCACCTTTTGATACTTCTGATATAGTTGTGGATTGAATATTTTCTTGAGATTATATTATATGTCATGGATGAATGTCACAAAATAACTCGGCTATTGCTATTATATTACCATTAGATGTTTCCCCATTTTAATTATAATTCTGCTACTATACTCTGATTCCGCTGCTTCTGTTGGTTTGTATTGTGAGATTATAAAAATGTTAAGGTACTACTATCAGAGATCCTGGTAGGTTTGTAAGATAGGTACATGTCTTACACCGCCGGCATTCCTAGTGGTAAGCTGGGTCTACAGGGATTGGGGTGTGACAAAAGTTCTATAAATAAGTATGATTCTTTAGAATCAAACAGACTTTTGTTGAAGCTGTACAGGATGTAGACACAGGTTTTTTTTTTTTTTTTGCTGAAGGATAATTTAATTAAAAAAAAAGGAGAAGAAATACATCAAACCAAAATAAAAAGGACACAACATAAACTACTAGGAAAACTTGCAAACTCCACCTTCGGCATGGCCATCAGTAGAGAGAGCAAGCCCCAAACCTAGCAGAATCTAAATCTATGCATGTCCATCGCATCATTTTCCAGATCATTGGCAATATGATCGGGAAAATTTACAAAGAATTCAAAGAACCTGACTTGGAAGCCTTCTTAGCCAAAAAATCTGCCACAGTATTGGCTTCACAAAAGCAATGGGAAATCTTCCAAGGGATAGATTCCAAAACTTAGAGAGAAGATACCCATCTTTGAAGAGCGAATCAGGGGATCTTATTTTGTTGAACAGCAACCACAACTACTTCCGAATCTGATTCAATCCATACACGCCTAGCATTATAGATCATAGCCATCCTGATCCCTTCTAACACTGCTTCGAACTCAACTTCATAGATCTTTTTTATAGCCAAAAAAAAAACTAAAGGAGTCACATACCTGACCCTGACTGTTCCTCAGAACACCTCCAGCTCTGCGTATCCTAGATTACCCAAAGAGCTGCCATCCACATTGACTTTCAACCAGTTCAAAGGAGGCTTACGCCAGTGCACCTCGAGGGGAGAGGGGGTGTTTAAGCATTTAATCTCCAAGCCCAACTTCCTACAACATATGACATTGGATGTAGACACAGATGATAATAGAAAATTAAGCTTTAAAATAGTCTCTTTTCATTCTTACCAAGTCTGGATTTTTATAGATCCACTATAAGGCGTATGCCCATTGGATGTAAGTGGATCTGTATAAAGATGAAAGAAAAGATTGAAAGAAAGAAAAATTTCAAAGCATAGTTGTTGACAAATGGTATACCCTCAAGAATTCATTTTTAACAAATGCACACTATGATAGTCACTGTTTCGATAATTAATATCTTGAAAATGTATTGACATATAATAGCAAAGAGAAGAGTTCATATCACTAAAATCTAATCCATTTCTTGAGCGTTTCTATTATCTAAAACATTTGTCTTTGATCAAATAACAAATCATTTGTTTTGATCAATTTTTTTATAGACCATGTGTTCAGTGAGAATATAAAATTTTTTAGGATAAAGTAGTTGGATTGCTGTCAAGCTTTAGTAATTGAGAATTACTAAGAAGTGAACCTAAGCTTGTAATGTTACTACTTGTCAATCTAAATAATATTTGATTATTTCAAAATTTGACAAGTGTGACAAGTAATCCATAATATTCAAGGTTTTGCATTTATGTGATGGTGTTATGTTTTGAAATAGTTATAAAGAGTAATTTATCTTAGATTTCATTATAGTAGTGGAATGTTTTACAATTAGCCAAGTTGTTTGGTTGAGAAAAGTTCTTGACTAAACAAGAGACTATTATTAAGCTTGTAAAACTACTTATTATCCAGATATGTGATAATGAGAATGTTTTACACTTGAATATGGAACACAAGTTGCATCCTATAGAAAGATTAATCCAGGTAGCTAATGAGATTAGCTCAAAGGAATAATTTTTTTCAAATCTCTTTACTAAGAGATTGATGTAGGATGTGTATATATTGAGAACATGTAAGACAACTTGATGCCTTTGATGTACAAGTGGAAGTTTGTTGGAAAATTTTCATCATTCAATCCATATTTATATGAAAATTATATAAATTAATTTGCATGATTTAATAACGGGGTTTGATAAGTCCTTAGGTTTTAACCTAAAATTGTTCACGACTAGGGACGGGACTGGACATCATGTGTAAATGGTCATCGTATTGTGTATACTTAGGAATGGAGATTCCAAGGCACAAGTGCGAGCATACATACAGTGTGTACATTGAACTGGATCATACGAGAATTTCAAGTGTGTGTTACTGTCTGTTGATTTGATACAAAATTCTCGTGAGTAGTGTACGGTCGGTTCTTTGACCTAAGAGGTTCTTATCAATGTGAGCACACATTGTGAGTTTTGGTGCACCAACGGTTGATGCCTCCCTGACTATATCGATGTACTGGATTTGTATTGTTTGGTCGTATTCAAACAGGAAGACAGAAAATATCAAGGAGAGAGAATCATTGTACTTGATTGGACATAAATTGGTACCGATGGCATTTTTGTAAATAGTTTACAAAGTTTTTAAAATTAATATTATTTATTAATATTTATTTTCGTAAATAATTTTGAAAAATGATTTTCTTTGGTCCAATCAGAATTACAGAATCTTTAAAAAAAATTCTATAGACTAGGGATATAACAGTATACACATGCCCTATAGTCCATAATGTGATATTGTATTGTAGAGGGACTGATGCATAATAATCTACTTAAATTGAGTAATGATTGTTGTATCTACTTTGCATCATATGTGCTAGTTAATTATGTATTATGAATGCAGTATAGTTAAGATGCATAGAATGCTAGGTGGAATCCCAATGGGATCCTACTCCTTTCTTATAAGTTCAACTCATATGTACAACATTTTAATCGTCATGAATTCTTTTTGTGATCCAAGATTTTGGATCCTCATAAGAGATGAGATCTCATATTAGGATGGAAGAGATTAGAAAAAGGAATTTTGTAATATTTATTTTCCTATTGCTAGGAAAATAATTTTATATTATTTATTTTTCTAATAAATGTGATCTTATCTATAATGATAAGATTGGTTTTGGTTTAATTGTTGGCTCTGAATAGAAAATTCATTACTTAGTTGGATGTTTCTAAAACACCAACTAATAAAGAATTCTGGTTGGCAAAGAATACAAAAGATTGGCTGACCAAAACATGAGAAAAGGACTAAAGAATGGTTCTCATGGTTCTCTCCCTCCTCTAGAATCGCCTCTTCCATTTTCCTCTCTCGCTCTCTTCCTATTCGAGTGATTGAGTATGGAAAATCAGGGTTTTATAAAAATCCTAACAATTGTGGAGGAGCTTGGATCAAAGGGAATGCAAAGTTGTACGTGTGGGAATGACTCACTGTGAAAAGGACAAAGATCGCGTGGAGACTCTACACTTACGGAGTTTTAGGTAACGATCGAAACCCTCGTATTGATTATTTGTTGAATGGCCCACCCTACCAATAAGATGATCCTAATCTCTTCCGCAGATACCGTCTTTCAGTTAGATGCAGTTTGCTACATGGATCCTAACCCTCCAATCTACTATGTTCAAGGTCATACTTGGGGCAAGGCCTAATTTGTGCATGTCCATCCTCACTACTCCTATGATCATTTTTTACCTGCCCCTAGCTCTTTTTGATGCTTTTGTTTGGATCCGAGTACTCCTTAGTGCATCCGTAGACCTCCGGTGAAAATGGCTATACATTTCAAAAGACTTTCTCAAAACTTATCATGTATTGTGACAACTCCCAAATCAGCTCTAATACATTCCATTCTACTTTATCCTTCCTAGTTTTCCCACACATCCATTTTAACAACCTCATCTCCGTTACACATAATTTATCTATATGCTTCGTAACTACCCATTATATTTTATTGTTGTTTATGATTTATCCCAATTATCTAAAATAACCCTTGGGCATTCTTGATAATTTAATTGCCAAAACCTCACATACGATTCTAGTGAATCTTATATTTCAAGCAAGTTCTCTTAACATAATTGGCAAAGGTTCATGCAGCACAATAGCACACAAGTCTGTATAGAAAGTCAAATGTACAGAGTATTAGATACAAAACTGCAAAGTAACAATGTCACAGACATCTCATGAAGATTTGAGATAAATGATCTTTGTGATATATGAAATAAGATTTCATACAATCTTTTGGAAGAATCCAGCATCTTGCATTACGCCCTGCAGATACCCCAACAAAAGGGTATATCATTTAATTTAGTTCACAAATATTTTTTTTTTTTTTTTTTTTGGGTGGGGGTGGGGGTGGGGTGGGAGCAATGGATACCCTATCAGAAGGATGTTTCATTTGATTATTTTTTCTGATTCCTTTTTCTTTTGATTTTGGAATTTGTGAGCAGTCTACTTTGCTTGAATTTCTGAATCATATTGTAAACCTGCACAAGAAGGCAGTGGTGCAAATCAATGAACATGCAAACACAAAGAATTAAGATAAAATTGAGCTTGATTACAGTAAAAAGAATGACAGGCTAAGCCCCAAAGAAGGGAAAAAGAACAAGTTATTGAAAGATGATCGAGAAAGAAACGAAAAGGAAAATAAAATATTTCTCAAGCAACCACAACTGTGCACATTATGGAATCTCATGGCATTTCTAAGAATTAAACATTGTCTAATGAGACCCAAAATATTTCTTTAAATTGTGGCCGGGGGGGAGGAAGAGAGAAAGGTCATGAAACTATTTGATAAGTTGCAACTTTACCATTCTTACTCCGGATGTCAATCCCATATTTTGAATGGATTTGCCATCCACCAACTTCCATGCAATTTTTTCTTTGTCCTCCTTTCTGTTGAGTAGATTAACCCCACCTTCATGCAAAAAGAAAACTTATTATGAGATTAATAGGCTGAAGCCAATACTCTGTACACTTGTGTAGCGAGGGAGAGAGAGAGAGAGAGAAAGCATAATATACAAGGTTCATCAAACCTTTTAGATGTAAAACCAACAACTCTACATACATCCTCAGACGTATGTGAGTGAAAATGTGGACATACTCTCCAATATCTTCCCGCAACATTATACAGGAACTTTTCTTAACATCAAGCTTGAAAGACTTCTTCAAGTACAGATCCATTGCTTCTCTTCTTGTGGCCAAGTCATCTTCTCCATCCAGAATTACAGATGGGAACTCCCAGAGACCAGCTAGCAACCCTTCTTCCGGCCTTTTTACAAGGAGAAACTTATTGTTCTTACTATGGGGTCCCTTCTGAGTTTCTGGACCTTCAGCTATTTCAACAACACAGACAGCAGAGAGATCACTTCTTTGCTTGGGTTTTTCCACCTTTACTGGATAATCTGTAACCTGTACCGATTCGCAAGTTCTAGAGATTACAAGTGCATGACATTGGCCTGACACAGGGCATGAAGAGCAGCTTGGGCTCAAAGGTGTGCATAGGGTTGCCCCAAGCTCCATCAGAGCCTGGTTGAAGTCTCCAGGCATACAAAGATCAACCAATTGCCCAGCTAATTTCCTATAACAAGAGAAATGTTAAAGAAATTGGGGGGCTGATTAGAGAAATGTGTCTGAGCTTGTTTATGTGTGTTTGTCTCTGCATATATTTAGTCCGAACATGTCAAGATCAACAATAAGAACAATATCAGAAATGGACATCGCTAGAATCATTGTGATGAAGTACTGCACATTGTTACTTCGGAAGTGCATGTTGTAGCACACCTTAAACAGCTCAAAAGTAGGAAAAAGGTCAAAGCTCCGCAAGATGCAATTGTTGATAAGGGATGGCATTATTTGGCAAGATAAAGTATTCGGTTTGGTTGCAATTGAGATAATTAAAGTTTTCAAAATTTGTGTGAGTAGCATAAAATATTATATGAGGGAAAGGAAGGAACTTAAAAGTAATTCCCTCCTCTCTCAAAGTAGAATTTATCATGCAAAAGATAGGACAGCTAACCAAGTGAATAAAATAAGTCAAATGCCTTCACTTTCACCAAACCTCACCAGAAACTCTTGACAGTCTGAGACTTTTTTGGATTTGCAGATATAGCCTTCAGTCTAGCAATCACCCTGATGACATTTCCATCGACCACAGGCACTGCCTGAAATCACAGTCTCAGCTAGGCAGCCAATGATCTTTATGAACAGATGAAACACAAAGTAGAATAAGCAACTTGCCTCCTTGAAAGCAATAGAAGCAATTGCTCCAGCAGTGTAATCTCCTATTCCCGGAATTGAACGAAGAGCGGAGACGGTCTTAGGAAACTCACCTCGTTCAACAATCAACTTTGCTCCCTGGCCAACAGAAAACAGATACAGCTAGAAAAACCATCGAAGTTTGGCTACAAGGTGAGCAAGAGGATTAATGCAGATAAACAACCCTCTTTTGCAGTAGGAAAACGATCACTTTCTCATGGATATCACATCTTTCCAGGCAATTAATTCAAACAGTTGATATGCTCTTCTACTTTCCTAGGAAACATGTAGGCATGTTAGAAGTCGATATTGAGAAAGGAGAGGAATCTTGGCTTGCTGTTTAGAGCAAGTCATGATTCCCTTAGGGGTATTTTGGTCCTAGTGGACCTTATCATGTTAGAGTTAGTTCATTGGTTTCCTATTTCAGATGTACTTTCTAGTTTCCTATTATGTAGTGGTTAGTCTATATATTGATTTAAGGAGGGCAGTCCCAACCCTACAGTTGTGACTCCAATTTACAGCCATCTCTTATTCTCTTCTCTTCCTCTTTCTTATTGTTTACATTATCAGAACTTGATCCTTAAACAAATCATGTCTTTGCTATCACTACTGTTGCAAACCAGAATCTAAACAATCAAACCAAGAGAAACAAAGAGAAAGAAAGACTACTGAACTGTTGTGTGGGAGGCAACCTGCGATAGTGAATTGTAACAATTGCAGGTCACTCGACACCTTATATATATATAAATGCCCAAAATAAGAGGGTAAGTTACGGGACAAAAATACCCTTAACCTACTTATTACAATATATATATATATATATGTCCAAAATAAGAGGGTAAGTTAGGGGGTATTTCAATAAGAGGGTAAGTTAGGGGACAGAAATACCCCTAACCTACTTATTACAACAAGTAAAAAGACAATAAACCTAATAGGACAGAATACTAAGCCCGATGGGAAAGAATTGCCACTAGAGCTTTAACAACTATATCAACTAGTAACAACCCTTCATTGGCTGTTACTGGTTGATCCCAACAGTCACATCGACTTTCAGAGGGGGTGATTTCATCCCTAGTTTTTGGATTTTTTGGAATGAAGGCTTGATTGATCATAGTCAATCAACTGTTTGAAGGATCGACTAATGGTATTGATGGTGATGTGTTTCTGAATTGATTCCATTGTTCGAAGATAAGATTTCTGTCACACCTTGCCCTTAATATGGCACAAGTATGCCGGCACTGGATACCTCACTGCACCCAGTCAGCCTGTTTACCCTAGGACCCCACTCTAGGATTGTCCACAACACCACATTCCCATACTAATAATCAGAGTTGCAGCAAATAATATAAAATCAAGTAAAATTTCATATTCACCCAGTGCTTCTATGTGATACCTGATACCTTATGTACAATTATTCACAACATTATATACAGTAATCCACATATATTACAGTCATCCCATTATAACAAAATATTTACACAAAATGTCTCCCACTTGTCTAAACTTCAAACCTGGATCATCAAAAACTGGTTTCCACAAATATCCATATGTACACAAAAGAATAATTAGATATATCAGTCCTCAGAATTACTATCCTCCATAAACAAAATCATCACACTCGCAATCAGGTCCGTGGCTAAATTCATCATCCTGAACTCAAGTCAACTGATCCATGGCCATAACCTCATACTTTGAACTGGTAATCGGCAGGTGACTACTCTCATCATCTATAGATCAAAGTAAAGGGGGGTGAGCACTGGAAATGCTCAGTGAGGGGTGGGGTAGACAAACACACTCAAACATATGCAATGCATGCTCCACACAGAAAGATGATGCTCATGAATTCATTTATTAAACTATATAGATCCCTAATCCTAAGTCTCATCTCCTATAGGTATAGTGCTACGCAACGTAGGTGTCATTCCCTACCCTATACGTTGGGCCTTAGGAATACAAGCTCGTTGCAGGCAGGAGCTAGCCAGCCCCAGTCAGAGCCTCGGTCCCTCGGCTAACCCCTAAGTAGTAACCCCATATAATAAATATCCACCAGGCATACAGTACGTCGTATCCTGTCTCACATCCATCTTTGGTACAGTATGTCGTACCACTCAAAGTGCACTGCTGATTAGGCAGCCACATATGTTGGGATTAGTCCGTACCTAACCCCCTACGGACAAGGGTTGTAGCACTTAGGGTTGTGATACCTAGCCCAACATACTACATGATGTACAACGAATCACCCAATGCACATATGCAAACATGGGCACTTGCATGTGTCCCATCTTACCTGTCTTACCTTTCACATTTTACAGTCATCAACTTCATCAATATAGAGTTCATCAAAATCAAAATACATGCACATCCACAATCAATAAATGTATGAACAATAATAAGCACACCAAAAGAAAGAAGGTTAGTGGCACCCACTCACCCTGAAAATCTGAAATAATCAACTCCCCTCATGGTATTGAATAGGCTCCCACACAGCTATTTAGATCTCCTAAAATCAGAAATTAATACATACATACATATATTAAATAAATTTGAATTCATTCATTCCCTAAAAAGGTCATCTACTATCTCCCTTATAGGCCCTATGAATCCCTTTTTAAGCCAACAGATCTCTGCTAAATACTGGGAGCAAACTGGTCTCTAGAAGCCTAACCGGCTAGAGCCTCTGGAACCAACTGGCCGGCCTGTGTTCTCCCACCGGTTGTCCTTTTTTCTGCAGAATTTCGATTCTACCAGTGTTCTGCAGAGTTTCACCTCTATTTTTAGTCCAAACTCCTCTATTTAAGGACTTTTCTTCACATATCAGCAGTATTATACCTTGATTCATACTCTCTAGAAGTCCATTCACAAATTTCCATTTTAATTTCTTATTTATACATGAAATCCAGCAGAAATTTCCAGATTTTCCTCAAATTAGACCACATCTCACACCAGATCATGAATTAAATTGGGATTTCAAAATCCAGCCTCTAATTTGATGATCAAAACTCAAATTAGGCATGCATGCATGTAATCCATCATCAATATCACCTTGCATGAAATTTTTAGACGTTAGAACAGTAAATTAAAATGGGTTTCCACCTTATTTACATGTAATTTTCTGTTTTAAGGAATTTATGTGAAAATCTTACATTTCAGTCCCATTTGGCCATGAAGCATGTAACCCAATTCAGATTCTTAAGTTCCTTTCAACTAATTCATCAAAGAACAGTAAATTATACTCTCCAAAATTCACATGCTTGCTGAAACTTTCAGTTTTTCTCTTCATCCTCCTATTTCAACCAAATCATCCCAATCCCATTTCCAATTTCTGAAATTTTTTCACATTTCAGTTTCATGCAAGTGAGACTCCTTACCTGTTTGCTGAATCCTCCAATTGCAGCCTTAGAAAATCGATTTCCCTCTTGATCTCCTTCTCTTCTCTTCTCTTCTCTTCTTCTTCTTCTTCTTTCTCCCTTCTTTCTCTTGCTGTCCAAGTGAGAAATGAATTACTAAGGTCGGTGGTGGCCTATTTATAGCCTATCTTCCTTAGTGGAACATTCCACCCACTATGAATATAATATATGATATATACATATATATGTATACATATACATTATGTCATAATGTTAATATATATAATTAGTT
This sequence comes from Macadamia integrifolia, assembly GCF_013358625.1. NCBI lineage: Eukaryota > Viridiplantae > Streptophyta > Magnoliopsida > Proteales > Proteaceae > Macadamia > Macadamia integrifolia. The sequence goes on along the minus strand of NW_024870514.1, from coordinate 104,093 downwards.
TCATACCTAACTTTAAATTATATAATTCTTAGTGTAAGTTATCATTATTTAACTTATTTTATCATAACAGACTCATAAAAATAGGTCCTCATGTCAAATTACAAAAGTGGGACCCACTACAATCAAATATGACTATTCTGTCCAGCTGACCGGCCAGCCTGTCTTGTCCAGGACTCTCTAGCCAGTTGAGCTAGACTTATTCCCCCTTAAGTCTGTTTAATCGCTTATCATTGCCAACCCTTATTAAAGATTAATGTCTACCTGTTGGCCCACTTTTCTTGCTGATTCTTCCAGCACTGTTGGCAGAAGGCATAGGTACATGTTGGGTCATTCTTTCCTTCTTGGCATTCTACTACTGCAAGCCATGCTAATGTTGGCCTCTCCAGCCTATTACTCTTGCTTGTTCATAGTTAATGTAAAGAGGTGAGATTAGGGTGTTACAATTTCTTCCAAGGGAGAAGATTGATCAAAGGTTTCGAGGTTTTGATTCCTGCCAAAATCGATATGTGGGATATCTTTCAAGTTTGAAGTTTGTTTGTCAAATACTTTTGGGGTTTTGTTCAGCACATACCAAGGACATTTGGTCCAATTTTCAGCATCATTTGAGGTCCATACAGAAAACGATAAGGCGTATTCCTAAACTACCCAGTTAATGGTTTTGTTCTCTAAGTCAATTCTTATTGTCTACTGTTTTTATTGAAGTTAGGAGTTGGAATTTGAATTTGTGCGTCAATTTGGGTTGGTTTGGATTGCTTAGTGAAGTTGAATCAATCATTCTTATGATCTATCTCCCTATCATGGTTTTAGATCGACTTTCTCTGGAGCACAAGTTTGTCAAAACGATTTTTGCAGGTCTTTGGAAATTAATTTTTGGTTCTTATTTCGTGATAATAGCTGAAGCTGAAGCAAAGATTGTCGTTACTGAGGTAGTTTCTATGATACCCCATATCAAATTTCAGCTGTGAGCCTCGGGTGTCTGGACATAGCAGGCACTAAGGGCAAGTGGGCTGTCCAATTGGCCAGTGTAGGTTGCACTGTGGGTAAGGCAACTGCCATTATACCTGAGCCAAGTAGTGGGGGAAAATAAGCCAAATGGTGTGTGCAAGATCACACACATGTCTGAACTAAGGGCCAAGTGGTTAGGACTGCTGGGGGACAGATTTTACTGTCACCAACAGGTCACCTACCTGACCACCGGCCAGCCGATGACACCTACCAGTGGTACTGTCTGTAGAAAAATTAAATTATTGTCCTATGGGTCCCACATCCCTTTGGGCATGCCTCGTTTGGTTGCGTGAGCTGAAAGAGCATCTCACACTGGTCATGTGGCACCCAACATGCAGATGATCAGGTGGGCCCACATGCCAGTATGAATGATTAAATTCATTCCCAGAAATGGACTTAAGAAGCCAAACAGGCCCTAGTGCAATTAAGCCAGCTACTACATAAACCCAAAATTCACTCTTTCTCTCATTTCTCACCAAGCAAATTCATTGGAGAGGGGAGGAGAGAAAGAAAAGAGAAGAGAAAGAAGGAGAAGAAGAAGAGGTAGGGGCTGTTGCTGTTTATGGGTTGCATGCAGCCTATTTCTGGCTGCTGCTGCTACCTGTTGCTGCAGCTGCTGCCCTGCTAAGCATATTGCTGCTGGTTGCTGTATGCTGCTGCTGCTACATTCTGCCTCTGCTCTTGCCCTAGTGATACTGATGCTGCCTCTTAGGTTGCAGTCATACACAAGCTAAGAAGCTGCTAAATATTTGGCTGTACATGGAGGAATTTCTGTTGCCTTCTACCTTGCCGCCCTATTCTTTGTTTCACCTACACCTAAGGTAAGAGAAGAATTATTCACTAATTGTACAGCAATTTAAAAGATTAAAATTATTTACTCTCTAACACTCCCCAATTTTGGAACCAATTTGGTTGGAGAGGAAGAGGAAAATAGAGAAGGTGTTGGCCAGCTGCTATTGTTGCTGTCTTATTTCTGAGTACGGCTGAGAAGAGGATGCATGCAAAAGAGATGCTGCTGCTACTGCATCTACAGCTGCTGTCCATGAAGCCCAGGGCTGCAAACAAGCAAAATCAGAGGGCTGGAGAGCTGTCCAAGCTGGGGAGTTGCTGCTGGAACCTCCCTGCTGCTGTACACACACTCAAGAATGTAAAATTCTTCCACCTTAATTGCTGGACAGTAGTAGTTTTATTAAGTAGGAATGAGATTCAGCTAAGGTTCCAAGCATGCAAGCACCCAGAATTGGGAACCTGGATTGCTTTGCCTGGATTTTGACTGGGAATCAGTCACAGGGGCTGCATAGTGTGGTAGCATGTTTAATTTGTGTTAATTAGATAGGGATTAAATTAATTAAGGTCCCTGTAGCCTATTTCAGCTGAAATTGGGCTGAACTGGTAGGTTAAGCAACCCAGGGTTTGGGGTTTTTACCTGTAGACCTCAGACTTGTGTAAAATCAAGGGTAATTTACAACGCCACCCCCTAGAGAATGCCAGAATTATAGGAACACCCCCTCTTTCACCAAATTAGATTCAGACCCCCTACCGTCAGTCTCTATTGAGGAATATACCTTATTTGCTGATGTCAGCAACTAAATTTTATTTTAAACACCAAAATGCCTTGTTAAATACGAAGTACCAAAAATACCCTTGCAACCATCAACCAATAGATCCAAAGCAAGCGAGCGAAGATCCATTCCTTCCTCTCTTGCATTGGCTTGTTGGGACGGGGTTTGTTTACTCCACTAGTGTTATTGTGATTTTCGCGAAGATGGTTGGTGCAACGAAGGAGACTCAATTGAACAGGCTTGAAAAATCAACTCGAAAACCAGGTCGACAATGGCGGGGGAGGTGCTTGGGAGTATCTCTGTCTTGTTCGAAAGCTTAAGGTTCGGCGTTCTGAAAAGGTTTTGAAGCATGGCTTGTCCATTTTGAAGGATCCAAAGAAGCGATCTAAACTCGGCGGTGATGGTGAGTTTCATTCTCAAGACTACCCTCAGCATCTGTGTTTCTCACAGGAGCAAACAAAATGTTGCATTCAGATAAAATCTTGACAGCATCACCAATAGATGTATCAGCCGGAATTTCAATCACTGCGAAAATAAAGAACAGATTATAAATATAAATCGAAGACAACAATGATCTAATGGGGCCAAGAAAAAAGTAAAATCACAGGAGAGGAATTCACCTTTACCCACTGGAACCTCTGGGAAGGATGAAACTGGAATCCTTGCAAATGCAGCAGTTAGAGACTCCCGTAATGGATAGGGTAACCTCTTCATGGAATGGATTGTCTCAAAATAAGCATCGCAATTTTGGAAGTTTCGAACTTCCCCCCTTCTAGTTGTAATTGTGCCATAACCTAACCTACACGATTACGTTCTACATTAGACTCAAAGCAGAGATTTACATATGTGGAACTGATCCATCATCTCTGTTTCATCAATATATAGAGAAAAGAAGACAGAGCTGAAATATTTGGATTTCGTGTCACCTCATCGATCTCTAGATAATTTCGATCCATGATCATCATTATCAACATTAAAATTCGAATTCAACCACATTTCTATGAACCGAATTAAGATTTCGAATACATAAAAAGGGTCAAGAGAAAACGAAAATTGGAGGGAAATAATGCATCTAGTACCTGTTCGCTCCGATCTTGAGAGGGTTTCAGTCAATTTCAGTCGATTCAACAAAGACAAAGACGGGATTGTTTGTGAGAGCTTTAACCCCACTTTGAAGGTTTTGAAGATCACAATTTTGTGTGGGTAGGGGAGGCAAGCTGGTTTGTATTGGCAATTAATGGCTTCTGGCTGACAGAAGGGTATAATGGTCATTTTAACTCTTTATTTGACGGTGACTGACGATAGGAGGTCTAAGTCTAATTTGGTGAAAGAGAGGGGGTGTTCCTATAATATTAGCATTCTCCAGGGGGTGGCGCTGTAAATTACCCTAAATCCAATTACAAAGACTGAAATTGGGCATCGTGCCATGCTGTACATATAATAAATTGCCAGTGTACAGGTCTCATGTGATCCCCCTGTGGGCCCATACAGCTGAATTGAGAGCTGTAGGTGTACAGTTGGCAACCCGAGACTTGAAATTGGGTTTCTTGCCTGAGAATTGGGCAAGTATGTGCTGTACATGGCTGTTGGGTATAAATAACCTTGTTGTCCATGCAATTTGGATAGTGTACAGGTGATAGGACCTGTCCCTACAGCTAAAAGTAGTTGGGTTTAGGGCTGTTCACTTAAGAATTCCATTCCCTAAGCTGGAAAATGCAGTACTGGGTGGTGTTGTAGGCTGTTGTCCATACCTTTTGATGCAGTTGGACGATTGATTTAGGGAAAAAATTAGCTTTTGATTTGATTTCCTTTTATTTTAGAAACAATTTCTTTTGGGATTAGTTAGCTTCTAACTTTAGAGTAGTTTCCTTTCCAGTGCTTTCCCTTAATTGTTTTGATTTTTTCCTTTAAGTAGTCATGTAAGACATAATTGAAATTTCAGTTTTAGTTTTTGAAGATTTTGAACATGATAGGTTTCTTTTGGGTGAGAACCATGGTTTCTGTGGGTGTTTTGACCCCTCCCTGATCTCCTCTTCTTTTCCCTTCTCTTCTTCTTCTACTTCTTCCTTTTCTGCCTCTATTATTTTCTGGTTTTCCCTTCTGTTTCCGGGCGATACTTGCAGTACCAACAGGTGAGTCAATCTCCTTCATAACCATAGCTGTTGGTTTGAGACTTGAGGAGCAGTAGCAAGCCCTAAGGCGATTCAAATACTTGAATATGAGATCGAAAGAACTTCTGATTTGTGAGATCCACAGCAGCCAGAACTGATATTCACCTACCGCCAGATCTGGTTCAAGTCCTCCAATCGCTCTCATTGCAGGTTCTTTCCAGCTGAGTCTTCGTGTTCTTGGGAAGGCAGCTGGTGGCAATTATTTGCTTGAAGTATTAGACCAAGTGGTGACAGAATCGAGGGAGTTCCTTCTCTTTTTTTGTTCTCTGATCTACCACCTCTTGTGTGGCTGTTTAGAGGTTGAAGACAACCCCAACAGAATCGTGAGTTACTAATTAAATCTCTTTTATTCTGATTTCCTGCAATACCCTTCTGTTTTCCTTTAATTCTCCCATCTCCCATATTTCTGTTTGTTTCCTAGTTTATCCCCACCAGATAACAATTAATCCCCTTTATGCCCCCTCTCCCAAGTAGCTCATTATAATTTTTGTTTATTTACAACTCTACCATTCCTTTAAACTTCAGTTTATTTACAGAACTGCCATCACTCTTTATATTTTGAGTTTAGTACTTTATTGTGGGCCCTAAGCGATCCGATTTCAGTCCTTAGAATCCGGTTCCGCATCACCTTTGGGACAATGTATGAGGCCTGCAATCATCTTTGTGATCACCCACAAATGGGTATCAGACCTTATATGAATGAGATTTCCATCCCAGAACTAGAAACCCAAGTATAGAGATGGGGCTTATACAAGACTAGTGCTGAAATTGTAAAATGAGTACTGTAAGCATATTAACCCTGTGCCTAGGGGTAGGTACATGTCTGTATTTTATCCCTAGGGGTGACCATAGTCTAAGAAGACTTTAAAAGGGAATTCCATTTTGGAACTGGGACCACCATCCCAGAACTGAGATTGGAAGGCTGGAGTGGTTCAGAAACTCAGCTCCCTCTCTAGCTCATTTCTGAAACCTCTGGAGTGGAAATTAATTTGGATTTGAATTGGGAATACCAACCATCATATGGCTACCCAATTATGTTTTTGAGTTTGATTATGCCCAATGTGGGGCTGCTTGTGCTGGAAACCACGCAGTGCTTACCAGTGCACTGCTGAATTTTCAGCCAAATAAGCTAAGTATAAAGTTATAGACCATGATGGAAAATGGTAACATGATTAGAATTGATTCCTCAGGTTTGGAACATGTCCACCTACATGGGAAGTACCCAGAGGAACCAAGTTGAGAGCTCAGAGGGGCAGGATCACCTCAAACCAGTGGGGAGTTCAGCAGCTACAAGGAGCTGTTGTAAAACCTCCTCCGATGGGTGCCTGTGGCAGGTCGATTCCCCTACACATGACCTACCGATGGGTGCTTTTGCATAGGGGATGTCCTCTATTTTTGCTGATTTTGCCCTACTTACCTGTGGGACATGTAAATGGTATTTTGGGTCAGGATATGACTCTGTTGGGTAGGTTAGTAGGCTGTGGTTGTGTGGGTTGTGGAAACAGCCTACATGAGTCTATGGGGTCAGTTGGACCAGTACAGGTTAGTGTATAAGAAAAAGCTCTCTCTCTCTTGCCCACAAGATTGCACACATTTCTCTCCACTTTCTCTCTTCTTCTCCTCTCTTCCCCTTACTTCTCTCCTTCTCTCCTTCTTTCCTCTCTCTCCCTTACCTTGATCCTTACCTATTTCCAACTAGTTACTCACATCAACACTATGAAGTAGTTGTGGGAGTATTTGAATGTTCTGTATTCTAGACAGAACAACTTATTTCGGATTAACGAGTTGTCTCAAGAGTTTTATAGGGTTGGTCAGAAGGGTCCCCCTCTGACTCAGTATTTTTCTGATTTCAAGGGGATGAACGAGTTAAACTCTGTACTTCCTATTAGTGGTGATGTGAAGAAAATGCAGAACCAACAAGAGCAGCTTTGGATTTTTGGGAGGTCTTGGAATAGAGCATGACTCTTTCGTTCTCAGATTCTTGGAGGTGACAATGGCATCTCTTGCAAATACCTTTTTCCGAGTCTTACAAGTATCTCAAAAGAATTCTCATGATCCTACATCAATGGACAACTCTGTACTTGCAGCACAAAATAATAATCGTGGAGGTCCACATGGTACAAGCAGTGGTAGTAGCAAGGGGCAACCTTCTGAACCCTTCGGACAATTCAAGGGCAGTCCTAACATGCCACCATTATGGCAAACCAAGACATATCCAACGTCCCTATTGGAAACTTCATAGAAAACCTTCTCAGAAGCAGTTTACTAATTCAGCAACAGTTGCTGAGCTTTCTCAGCCTGGACAATCTGAGGAGATGATCAAAATGACCAATGAAGAATTTGGTACAATCAGTTTCAGAATCAGGCTCGTCAGCCTTCCACAACTACTCTTGTCCAAACAAGTAATGCCATTGCATGTCTCTCCTCCTCTTCTTACCCCTGGATAATTGATTCAAGAGCATCGGATCACATATCTGGTGTTTCAGGTATGTTTTCTTCCTTTAAGGAATCTTTTGTTGATGTCACTTTGGCCAATGGTTCAGTTGTAAAGGTCAAAGGCACTGGCACAATTCGTCTCAATTCTTATTTTTCGTTATTGTTCTATCATTTATTTGCCACATTTTCCATTTTTTTTTTCTGTAAGCAAGTTCACACAGGCTTACAATTTTTCTGTAACTTTTTCTTCTGACTCATGTGTTTTTCAAGATCTTACAATGAAGATGATTGGTAGAGGCAGTCGAGTTGGGCAGCTATATCTTCTTGAAGACAATCCTCCTTCTATTGCTTGTTCGAGTATTCTGACCCCCATTAGGTTCACTGCTGGTTGGGACATCCGTCTTTACAAAGTCTACAAAATTTTGATCCTCGTTTTAGTTATCTTTCTAGTTTAGAATGCGATTCTTATCAGTTTGGAAAGCTATATCGTGTAATCTATTCCCCTCGAGTCAATAAACGGTCTACACACCCTTTTGCTCTAGTTCACTAGGATGTATGGGGTCCTTGTCCCATTATATCTAAGTTAGGTTTTAAGTATTTTATTACTTTTGTTGATGACTATTCCAGAGTTACCTGGATTTATTTAACGAAAAAAAGTTGAGTTATTTTCCATCTTTTGTGCCTTTGTTGCTCTGAAGTTCAAAACCAGTTTAATGTGACCATTAAAATTTTACATGGTAATAATGCAAAAGAGAACTTTTTTGGTCCTTTTTCTCAGTATGTGATTGGTTGTGGTATGATTCATTAGTCTTCCTGTTCAGATACTCCTCAACAAAATGGAGTTGCTGAGAGGAAGAATCGGTATTTGATGGAGGTTGTTCGGTCCCTTCTCTTTGAAATGAAGGTGGCCAAATATCTTTGGGTTGATGCTTTTTTGACTACTTCGTTATCTTATTAATCGTATGCCTTCTTATGTTCTGCATGGTGATATTCCTCATTCTTTATTGTTTCCTTCTTACCCACTTTTTGTCCTTCCACCTCATGTTTTTTGTTGTGTTTGCTTTACTCATAATCATCGTTCACGTTTGTCAAAGTTGGATCCTAAAGCTACTAAGTGTCTCTTTTTGGGTTACTCACATACTCAAAAGGGGTACTGGTGTTATTCTCCTGTCCTACAGAAGTATTTTGTTACTGTTGATGTATCCTTCTTTAAGTCCACGTCCTACCAAAATGAGTCGTTTGTTTTGTCTGAGCTGGATGATGATCATCCACTTTATGTTATCCATCATTCTATTCCACAGGTTGCCACAGAAGCAAAGTTGCCGCCACCACCACCTCCTCCACTAGTTGTACAATAGGTATATACTCGTCGTCCTCGGGAAGCATCAGCACCCCCAATCTCTACGGAACCTACCTCATCGTCTTTTTTTAAGGATCCTCTTCCAGGTATTACTCTGTCTGATCTAGATCTTCCGATTGCACAGCGGAAGGGTGTTAGAAATTATACCCAACATCCTATTTCTAACGTTATGTCCTATTACAGTTTGTCATCGTTCTTTCATTCTTGTCATTCGACTGTTTCTTGTCATCTTGTTCCTAAGTCTATTGCAGAGGCATTATCTAGTCCTAGCTAGAGCACAACTATGGAAGAAGAACTGCTCTTTTCGGAGGACAATCAGACTTGGGATCTTTTATTGTTGCCTAAGGGCAAGTCAGCTATTGGTTGATACTAGGTTTATATGGTTAAGGTTAATCCTAATGGTTCTCTTGCTCGGTTGAAGGCCAAGTTAGTTGCGAACGGGTATTTCCAAGTTTATAGTGTTGATTATCTGGATACCTTTTTCCTATTGCCAAGTTGGCATATGTTCGTCTTTTGATATTTATTACAGCTTCGTCTCATTGGTCGTTGTATCAGCTTGATGTGAAGAATGCTTTTCTTTGCAGTGATTTTCATAAGAAAATATATATATATATATATATATAAAGCAACCTTCTAGCTCTATTGCTCAGGGGGAGTCTGGTATGGTGTGCAAGATTAAGAAGTCCTTATATGGTTTGAAACAATCTCCTCAGGCATGGTTTGGTAGGTTCACTGGTGTGGTTTGTGAATTTGGGTTGTCAAGATGTGACAATGATCATTCGGTGATCTATTGGAAGTCTAGTGTAGGGAGGATATTTTCGGTTGTGTATGTTGATGATATTGCCATTATTGAGGACGATGTTGAAGGAATACAAAGTTTGAAAGTGCATTTACAACAAAATTTTCAAAATAAAGATCTAGGAAGGTTGAAGTACTTCTTGGGTATTGAAGTTTCCCAATCAATGAAGGGAATTTCACTTTCTCAAAGACTGGTATGTTAGGAACCAAACCTCTTGATACTCCGATGGATCCAAATGTGAAATTTACAGCTAAAGGAGGTGTTGTGTTAGAAGATCCTGAGAAGTATCGAAGGTTGGTGGACAAGCTGAATTATTTGATTATGACTCAACTTGACATTGTCTTCCCTGTTAGTGTTGTGAGTCAGTTTCTTTCGTCTCTATGTACTTCCCATTGGGAGGCTATTGTTCGTATTCTGATGTATCTCAAGAAGGCTCCAGGTCATGGTCGATTGTACTCTGATCATAGACATGGACGTGTTGAAGGTTTTTGCGATGCTGATTAGGCTAGATCTCTTGTTGATAGACGGTCAACCACTGGATATTATACGTTTGTTGGTGGAATCTTGTGTCTTGGAGAGCAAGAAGCAAGTTGTTGTGGCTAGGTCTAGCACAGAGTCTGAGAATCGTGTCATAGCTCATGTCACTTGTGAGGTGATGTGGGTGAAGTAGTTATTAACGGAACTTGGGTTTAAGTGCACTTCTTCTATGCAATTGTGGAGTGATAACCAAGCTGCGATCTATATTGCATCAAATCCAATGTTCCATGAGAGAACAAAACATATTGAGGTGGACTATCACTTTGTTCGAGAAAAGCTACAGCAAGGAGTTGTCTCTACAAATCATGTTTGCATAGGGGAACACCTTGCAGATGTTTTCACTAAGTCTTTGGGGCACAATAGAGTTGATTACATTTGTAACAAGTTGGGTATGATTCACATCTATGCTCCAGCTTGAGAGAGAGTGTTAGAAGTTGATATTGAGAAAGGAGAGGAATCGTGGCTTGCTGTTTAGTGCAAGTCACGATTCCCCTTAGGGGTATTTTGGTCCAAGTGGACCTTATCATGTTAAAGTTAGCTGGTTTCCCATTTCAGATGTACTTTCTAGTTTCCTATACTGTAATAGTTAGTGTATATATTGATTGACGGAGGGCAGCCCCAACCCTACGGTTGTGATTCCCAATTTACAGCCATCTCTTATTCTCTTCTCTTTCTCTTCCTCTTTCTTATTGTTTACATAGCACAAGCCCTAATTGCACATACAGATAACTGTGAGTTTGAGGTCACTTGCCTCTCCTCTCAGGCTCTAAGAAGACCTGCTCTGTTTGATATAGGGCTATGTCAATGAAGTCCTATCAAAAGAAAAAATGATCACAGGTCCATTAACAGTAGGCTTAGAATGTCAGCCCAGCAATAGAGGAGCAAGGAATACTCTTAATAGTAGGCCAGTGCTATGGAGTGCAACAGCCTATTCACAGGTCTGAACAGAGGCAACTAGAAGCACTCAGTCACAGGTAACCATAGTAAATTGGAACCCACTGTTGTTTGAACAGAAAGGTCTCTTAAACTCTGAACATCAGGCTACCAAAATAGTATGTAACTGACTTAGATGGCCAGATCCTTCCAGTCGAAGGTAGGCAACCTTGGTTTGATGAACTCTTCAAAATTCTGTCAAGGTTAATGGATAGATCATGAGATAAACCAGAAGTTCCAAAATAAAAAAGTAAGAATTAGAACTAGTAATTGCGTACCTCAGGGAGATCCAGCCACTTGAAGACCAAGAAATTATAATCAAAAATTCAAAGGTGGTCTACGACAAGGGGAATATCATGTCAAAAGCTGGACTCAATCAACTGGCTGGATGAGAAGAAAACCACCAAGGAAGTTTAATGTCCAGGAAACCAGATTGGAAGGTGTCTTAGGATTATTCTGGGTTCCTAGGCTTCAGCACATCACAAGGGTTGATGGTTCATGCAACAGTACATTAAACATTCTAACAGTAACTCTCAGTAAACCGCCATTGCAATGGAAATAAAATAGAAATAAAAGAGAAGATGGTAAAGAAGAAGAGAGAATAAGAAGGATATGCAAGTATCTCACCTACCATAGAGAAGGTCCCCCAACTGTCTACAAGGGCCTCCCACCCAAGCTGTCTCACACAGCAGCTGCATCTCACAGGTTTCAAAGTCAAGCTTTCTTTTCAACTCAATGCTGGGCACTGCATTGGCCTCTCCTTTTATTTATAATGAATAAAACAATTACAAGAAAATAGTAATTTCCTATGGCTATTGGAGAGCTATCAGAATAAAGTTGCATCACAAAATAGAAACTACTAAAATAGTAACTGAAATCTAATTAATGTTTAATAATTGAAATAGAAACTAAATAAAATCCATTGTTCTTAACTCCCAAAATAGAAACTAAATAAAAGAGTAATCAAATCTCTCCATAATCTTCTCCTAGCACAGCAGATTTGAAAGCTCAATATCAGCTGGAAAATACTCCATGCAAGGACTGCTGCTCTCAGGACCATATAATGGGTGGAAAACCTGGCCCATTGAGTGGACCACAGGCTAGATGGTTGGACTGGCTCGATGGGCTGGTCTGAATTATGTTTTGGTCCTTTTCCTCTCCAAGCTTCGATCTACATCAACTCTACCCCACTTAGAAGAAACTCAACTCAACTTTTATTACGTTCAAGGATTAGTTTTTTGGGTTGGATATCTTGTTTAAGCCCATGGCAGAATTATAGTAGCTCCTTGAAGTTAGGAATGAAGTCTTGGAATCATGGATCTTTCTCTTCAAAAAACTCAGATAGGATCACGAACTCTATGTGATCAACTTCTATAACAGATGTGTACTGAGTTGTCATGTGCATTGAGTCTTCTTCACTTGTGTCCTCGATCTCCATCTCTTCAAACTCCACTGCAGTGTTGAGCTCCTTGGGTTCTTCTTCTTTGTGGTCCACAGTCACCTCAATTGTTTCTTCAACCACCTCTTCAACTGTAGTGCTAAGTTCCTCATCATCCATTGCTTCAACTTTGCTTTCTTCAAACTCTTCAACTTAAGTCTCGATATCAAGGACCAACTCTTCCTTCTTGTCACAAGTTGCTGGAATTTCTTCAATGTTAACCTCAACTTAAGGTTCTTTTGCTTTGAAAGGAGGTCTCTTCTCATCCCACAGAGGCGCTATCAATGATTACGGGATGCCCACACGTCACTGTATTTGAGCAATTTGTTTATCCATTCGATCCATTCATTTATTCAACTCCGTGAATTCCTTAAGAACATAATCAAGAACCTCATGGTTGTCAGCAATGTCAGAGAGACGCCATTCATTGCTGGCCATGGTTGGCTCTGATACCAGATGATGTAGGGCTAGGTCACTAAAGTCCTAGTCAACAGTAGAATCACAGGTCCATTAACAGTAGGCTTAGAATGTAAGTCCAGCAACAGAGGAGCAAAGAATACTCTTAACAGTAGGCCCTAACTACAAACAGCAACAGAGGCACTCAGTCACAAAACCATAACAGATTGGAAGCCACTGTTGTTTGAACAGAAAAGCCTCTACAACTCAGAACACCACCAGGTTACCAAAATAGTAAGTAGCTGAGTTAGATGGCCAGATCCTTCCAGTCGAAGTAGGCAACGTTCATGAACTCTTCGAAATTCCAGCCAAGGATAATTGCTCGATCATGAGATAAACCAGAAGGTCCAAAATACAAAGTAAGAATCAGAACTAGTAACTAAACTATATACCTCAGATGCACCCAAAAAATATAAATTATTCACCCAAAAAAACTACATACCTCAGGGAGAGCCAGCCACTGGAAGACCAAGAAATTATAATCAAAGGTGGTCCATTACAAGGGGAATATCATGTCAGAACCTGGACTCAATCAACTGACTCGCTGAGAAGAAAACCACCAAGGAAGTTTGCTGCTCAGGAAACCAGATTGGAAGGTGCCTTAAGGAGTATGCTGGCTCCCAAGGCTTCAGTGCATCACAATGGTTGATGGCATGCCCAGTACATTAAACACTTTCACAATACCTCTCAATAAACCTCAATCGCAATGGAAATAAACTATAACCAAAAGAGATGGTAGAGAAGAAGAGGGAATAAGAAGGATGGTACTCACCTACCGTAGAGAAGGTATCCAACCTATCTCTACAACGGCCACTCACCCAAGCTGTCTCTCACAGCAGCTGCATCTCTCAGGTTTCAAAGACGAGCTTTCTTTTCAACTCAAAATTGTGGGCACTGCATCGGCCTCTCTTTTTAATGATAATGGATAAAACCATTACAAGAAACTAGTAACTTCCTGTGGCTATTGGAGAGTCACAATAATAAAGTTGTATTAAAAAATTGAAACTACAAAAATAGTAACTAATTAAAATCCTAGCATTGTCATTAACTCCCAAAATTAAACTAAATAAAAAAGTAATCAAATCTCCCCATAATCTTCTCCTTACACAGGAAATTTGACAGGTTCATATCAGCTGGAAAATACTACATGCAAGGACCCTAGTTAGCAAAAATGCTCCGTTTTAAATGCATTCCCTTTTTTTACCGTTTAAAACACGTTTTGCCATATGCTTCCCAAAGATACAAGAAAAAAGGGCAAATGGAAAACACTCCCATCCTAAACATGTTTAAAATGCATTTAAAATATGTTTCTTCCGTTTTTTGGTCGCTTTTTTAAAACTTCAGACTCATTGAACATAATGGCTACTTAACTGACGATATCAACCTGATTTTTTCACCAACATGAAGCTAACTTGAAGGCCTACATTTCTAATTATATCACCTTTAATCCAATGCACGAACCTGAAATTGAGCTACAAACCGATGCATCTGCTAAAAAGTGTTTCTAAAGTGATGACTCCCAAATTCAACTGAACATGTCTCACTTCGAGAGTGTGTTAACTATGTTGACAACAATGAACAACATCATGGCCAAGCCCCATTGCTAAACAAGACTTTGGACATGTTTTTTGTCTGTGGTGTCCTGGTGTATGAATTTAGAATTGGTGTTAGATGATATTCGACGATATGTCTTAGAACTTATAATGAGTCATGGAATTTATATGCATTAATGTTGGATGTTATAGTTGTTTTGAACATTAGATGCAGGTATTCATCTAATAATTCTTCAATTTTTATGAGTATAATGTCATTTTTTTTTGTCCCTTCTTTTTAAAATTTACATGTTTAAAACTCGTATTGTCCATTCTCTGTTTTTTCTTTACCGTATTTTTAGGAAGTTTCACCATTTAAAGCCCATATCATCCGTTACAATTTCTGCTAACTATGGCAAGGACTGCTCTAAGGACCAAATAATAGGCTGAAAACCCGGATCATTAAGTGGACCACAGGCTGGATGGTTGGACCGGCTCAATGGGCTGGTATGAAAATTCTGTTTTGGTCCTTTTCCTCTCCAAGTTTTGATCTACATCACAATTCTTTGAACCTCTTCTCTCCAAACCCACCCAATCAATCATACACACGCATAGAGACTGTTAGTTATGGTGCTTGCAAGCATTTAAGCAACGGTACTTACACAGCAACAAGAGGGACATTAGAAGAAAGAAATGTCATGTTAAGAAGGCAAAGTTACACGAAGTAAGTGTTTTGTGTCAGTTCAAACTATCTATGATTCTTAGATTGAGAAACTGAGGGAATATTAAAAGAAAGGGTGATTTACATCAACCTCCCCTCGCATTTGTCTATATTACGTCTTCCCCCTTAAAATTTTGTTTATTACATTTAAACCCAAAAAACTAACACCACTAGAGAGGTGTTAGTTTTAGAATGCAAAAAAGACATATTTACCCTCCTCCTCCTCCTCCTCCTCCTCCTCCTTCTTATTCTTCTTCTTCTTCTTGAATCATCAACCGGCAGATCAGTCGACAACATTTCTTGGTGACCAAGGCATTTTGCATAGAGATATCAGGGAAGACATTTCAAAGTTTGTCAACAAACTGGCCATGGGAGATCCAAGACAGGCTTGAGATGAAAAATCAGCAACTGTAGGTACTGAGTCAGAAAAAAGAGAAGGATCAGTTCCCATTCATAGGAGCTGTAAACTCGACCAGAACAACGACATGGAGACAACCACAGAGGGAGAAGGTAGCTCCCGGAGGAGGATGGAGAATCCAAAGACGGGAGAAGACACAACAACGTCAACATACATTAATAGCAATGTGCAGAGTATTAACAACTCCATTGTTTTAAACAGTTCCTGTAGTGAAAGAAATCCTAAAGTTCACCTCATTCTCTCTTGCAAACCAAAAGAACCAATCAATACAGAAGAGAAAAGTGAGAGTACTGAGGCAAGCAAATCAGAGCTCAACATAACCCTAGCTCAAAAGCTCAGTCACGAGCCAACAGTCAGAAGATGGTGCCTCAGAGGCCTTTTCTTGGAATCCAGTGACACTGACCAAAACAACCCTAAAAATCCTTGCCGTCATGGTTGCCGATACAGCTATGAGAAGAAACAGGACAAAGATCATAGTTTTTAAGGCGCTGCTAAGGCGTCGTCTTGCCAGCGCCTTGGCGCTGATGCGGTCTAGAGATGCTAAGGCAGAGCTCCGCCTTATGTGAAGTGGCGCCTTATGGGTTTTTTTTTTCTAAACACATTTTAAAATTACTTGATAAAGATTAAATATAGATTTTTTATTGGTAGGTGTATGGTTTTGTTAACACTTGAGATGTATGGGATCAGTTTTACTTCACCAAAAATAACCAAAACAAACAAAACAAAAACAAGATTCAAAAATAAGGTTTGGATTTTGTCAAGGGTTTTGAGAAGGAATCAAGGAATAAGGAAGAACCATTGATCTAGGCGACCATTTTGCTCCGGCAACGGTGAGCTTCATTCTTCTTTGACAGGAGTAGAAATATAGTGGATGACCTTAGGGCTTAGGTGTCACACCCCGTTCACCCTGAACCGGAGCGGTGACCGAGTTAACACCGGTTAACCCAAACCTGCCAGGATCATCAGATACTGTATTCCACCACAGCATACATACACTAACATCAATTCATCAGATCAGCGGAAGACTAAGTTTTACCTGTAAATAATTCCCATATACTCGATACCCAAATGATAATACCATAATTATATACATTTGGGCCCGAAGGCATGATATATACACAAAAAGAATGAAGTTCAAATATCAAGTATATATACATGAATTTATCAAAATCATCAGAGTACACAGCTCGGCTCGATCTCAAGGCTGGAGCTCAGCTCGGCCTCAGAACTGCTGTCTTGCAGCACAGCTCTCACACGCGCAGTCTACGCCGTGCTCAAACTCATCAGGGGTCCACCAGTCCTCTTCAGGAAACTCGACTGCGGTACCCACCCCAAGCTCCTCAGATGCATGACCTACAAAATCATCTAAAAAGGGGTGTACACATGGAATGAGCTCACTAGCTCAGTAAGTAGAGAGGTGGACCACACACAACAGTCCACACATCACAACACATCATATGCACTACATGCCATGCAAGTCATTTTAAATCACATACACCTAATCAGCATTACTAAGTCCTTGGTTTTAGTGCTACTACAACCACAGT